>NC_133299.1:13493153-13735157 GCF_005239225.2 Populus alba | reverse complement strand
TCGGATTTTTTTTATATATATACATGCATAATATAATATAATAATAAAATATAATAATATATATAAATATATAAATATATATATTAAGTGGGCTGGGCCGACCCAACTAAACTGGGCCGGACCCAACCCTAAAAGGCGTTGGGACCGAACTTGGCCCAACAGGTACTGGGCCGATCTCGGCCCAACCGGTACTGGGCCGATCTCGGCCCAAAAAACTAAATAACCTCGGTCTGGGCCGGACACGGCCGAAGACCGCCGGATCGGGCCAGGTCCCTCTGGCCCGTACCACATAGTTCTGGGCCAGACACCATCTGGCCCAGAGAACTAAAAAAAAAACAAAACGGGGGGGATTATTTCCCCCCCGCCTCCTGCATGCAGCATGATTCTGCATGCAGGAGGCAAAACTGATGCAGGTTTTTTAAAAAAAATGCAGGGGGGGAAAGGAAGCGTACCTGGTGCGGTGGAGACGGTGGCTTGCTGGCGGTGCTGCGGTGGAGGCGGTGGCAGCGTCGTGGCTTACGGACGGCGAGTCAGGCGGCGCTACAGCTTTTTCCCACGGTTCGTCGTCGTTCACCCGGTTTGTTGCTTCTGCTTCGGTTTCCTGAGATTCCTATCGGCTTCAAATTTTCCCAAGCTTCTCAGTTTTGGGTTTTCGGTGGCTGTTTCTTAAGTTCTGTGGTTTCTCTCTCCTTCTCTCTCTCTTCGTTTTTTTCTTGTTCTCTTCGGGTTCCTCTTCTGTTTTTTTTTTTCGTCCCCTCTCTCGGGTTCCTTCGGTTCTCTATTTATAGAACTAAAACAGGCGTGGCTTCACCGTGGAGCCAAGGAGCGGGTCGAGGAGCGGCTGTCGGGGAGCGGCTATCCAGGCGGGCCTCCTTCGGCTTCGGCAGCGCGGCGGGTGGTCGGCCAGCGTCTTCTGTCGGTGGGCCACCGGCGTGGGGCCTCGGTCGGTTGGTGGTAAGAGGGACCTGCAAAACATAAAGAAAAACAAACTTTTCCTTCTTCCCCGCTGTAATGTTCGGGGGAAGAAGAAAGTGAACAGTGCCGTTCAAAACGGCACCGTTCGGTCTCTTTGTTTTTTTTTTTTTTTTTTTTTTTTTTTTAATTATTATGCATGAAACGGCGTCGTTTTGGATAAAACGCGCCGTTTCATTTTAAAAGAAAAGGCGCCAGAACATTTTTTGAATCAGTCCTTAATCATCTTTGTTTAACTCAATTTCGTCCCTGCCAATTTTCGGTCCGTCCCCATAGTTGGCCGCGTTTTCCACTTTGATCCTTGGACTCTGATTTATGCAATTAAACCCCTAATTGACCAATAAACTTCCAAATTCTTCAATTAAGCCCCTGAATCAATTCCAAACAGCCCCCTCTATCTTTGCGCCTTCTCCAAATTGGTCCCTGGTTTCGGATTTTCACAATTAAGCCCCTAATTGGCCATTAAACTTCAATATTTATGCAATTAAGCCCCTGATTTGACCCAATAAATTCCTAAAAAATATATTTTGGCCCCAGAACTTAAATTTCTTCTAATTAAAGCCCAAATTGACTTAAAAATCAATTTTTCTTGCAATCAAATCTTCTATAAATTCAAAAACAAAATCCAATTAAATCCATAAACATCCAAATTTGGGCTTTTCTCCTCAAAATTCAAATTTTCCTTCTCAATAGGGCTTTCATCCTTCAAGAATATACTGTCAAAAATTCAATCCTTGTATTTTTAAATTCCTTGACCAATTTTCTGACTGTTTTCCGAGCGCTTCTACCTCCTGTTATTTTTCTAACCTCTTTTGGCTATTTATTTTATTTTTCAGGGGGACCCAAAAATGGGTTACAACAGAAAGAAAGAAACATAGATGAACAAGATAAGAACATAAATGAGAAAGAAGTTATCTAAGTAAAGGAAAGGAAATGAAGTGCATAAACTTGATATTAATGAAAGCAAAACATAAGCAATACAAAGAGAGAAAGCAAGAGCATGATCTTGATCTGGAAACCAAGATGCCTCAATACATGGTAAGTGCCTCCTTTTATAGGCCAAAATTTGGAACTATTGATTTGTTGACTAATTGATGAGTGGGTGGCCACATCTTGACTAGATAACAATCCTTATCTTCTTGTCTGAACAAGACGTCATTGCTAACATCATAATTTGCCCAGAATCCTCAAGAATGTTTCTAGGAAATTGTCTCAGCTTTCCAAACAAAAAAAAGATGAGGTCATTTGGACTTCTAGAACTCAAGATATGGGTTGAAACACTAAATAGTGTTTGGGCTGCAGGACAGCTTCGACTTCTTCGTTGTTCCTTCAATTTGGACTTCAAAACGACCTTTTCAAATCTTGGGCTCCTCATGAAAGTTGTAGGCTTTTGTCTTACCTTTCCATCCATATAAAGTGGACCTAAATCCGAAATCTAGAGCTCCAGATATGATCCAATTACCGAGCAATGTTCCGGTTTGGACTGCACCGACATCTCTTTTCTAAGTTTGGCCATCTCTTTGTCCTTTAACTTTCAATGCTTAAACTCATCAATCAATCCTTTTATTTATGTGATAGTCCTGCATTTAAAATGATCATTTACCATAAATTAAGGTATCTTATAATATCAAACTTGTTATTATAAAACATGCTTTAGTTAAGGAGTTATTGATACTTCAAGTGCAAAATGATGATATAAAACCTTGATAAACATGCACTTTTAAGTACTAATCATAAGGCCTGGATAACACTTATCTGTTTATATGCAGGCAAATCAAGAATGCGTGTGATGCAACTTAAGGAAGACTTAACCTTGAACACTCATGGATCTCGTCCAGTTACTGAATTTCTTCAAGGAATTAAAGTAATTGATGATGAACTAGTTGTCATCAATCATCCTGTTTCAGATGTTAACCTAACTCTATACATACTCAATGGATTGGGTATTGAATTCAGAGAAATTACAGCACCCATTCGTGCCCGTGAAACGTCTCTGAAATTTAAAGAAATTCATGACCTTCTTGTTAGTCATGAGAATTATCTTCGGCGACTAGAGCAACAATCTGCAAATTCATTTGTTCCCACCGCTAATTATTATAATTGTTGGAGCCCTCAGTTTTCTTTCAATTCTAGACAGTCCAAAAGGCGTCCCCCGGTTTCTTCTACTACTCCACGTGGATATAATAGGGCTCACCGAAACGGGTCTTTCAATTCGGGTCATAGGAGGTTTAAACCAAAATGTCAATGGTGTGATCAACTGGGTCATATAGCAAAACAATGCCCAAAAATGTCTGCTTCTAATTTCTCTGCAAATTGTGCAGGTTCTTCTCAACCAAAAATCACAAGTGGCTAGTTGACTCAGCAGCATCTCATAATATGACCATTGATCTCTCCAATTTGATGATTAATTCTGAATATGATGGTACTGATGAATTGGTAATTGGGGATGGATCAGGTTTGCCTGTGTCTCATATTGGGTCGTTGTCTCTAAAATCGTCCAATCATGTCTTTCATTTACGTGACACTCTTTGCGTTCCAACTATTCATAAAAATCTTATATATGTTGATCATTTTACCAAGCATAACAATGTTTACATTGAATTTCATCCTGTTTATTTTTTGGTGAAGAATCAGATCACGGGGGCGCTCCTACTCAAGGACGAATGTGAAGATGGAGTGTACCCATTTCCAGAGCATCTACCATCCATCAAGACAAATATTATTGCCTATGTTCATGAACGTACAACATCTGATGGATGGCACAAACATCTTGATCATCCATCACCCAAATTGGTTAATCATCTCATTCATGCTTTTTCGTTACCCACCAATAAAACTGGCAGTTCTTCTTTGTGTACTTCATGCTCTCAAAACAAAGCTCATCGTCAAACATTTAGTATTCATGGTCTTACTAGCACTACTCCAATTGAACTGATTTACACGGATGTTTGGGGCCCCTCTCATGATCTTGGAATTAATGGATTTAAATATTATGTTATTTTTATTGATCATTATGCCGCACCCAACATCGCGGTGACCCTAAAAATAATGATCGAATTATGGAAAAAGAACAGATATCTGACATCTTGTTCTTTTAGAAAAAAAATGTCTTATTTAAGGAGTCGCCACTTAGTATTATCATCACTAAGAACCCTAACTGGTCAACAGAGATTTTATGGTATGAGACTGGTTACGTAAAAGGAAGATATTATCACCCTTTAAACGTTCTGCATGAGGCAGACTGCATTGCTTATTTTATCTTAAATTGCTAAACATTTATTCGCTTATGTTATAATTCACTGCTACTGTAGCAGTGAATTAAATTGCAAAGGAAGCGGGGCTTACCTCAGTGCAGGAAATGAAAGGGACGAAGACGGTGGTGATGGCGAAAGCACGCTGCCTGGATAATAACCTTCTGTTTCCTTTTTCGTTTTCTTTCTTTCTGATCGTTCTTTGTTTCTCTATTCTTCACGTTCGTCTTTTGTTCCTTTTGTTCTCTCAGTTCATTATCCGGTTTCCCTCCCTTGGTCTTCCCCTCGATCCTTCTCTCTCCCCTGTTTGCGTCCTCTGATTTTCCTTGTTTCTCGTCGCTCACTCTCTCTGTTTTCTTGCTCTCGTTCTCTTTGTCTCCTGCGTTCGTTTTTTTCTCTGCATCTTCTGGTTTTTTCGCTGGGTTTTTGCTCCAATTCCTCCCTGTTTCTCTCGGTTCTACCCTCAGTTTTGCCCCAGTTTTTCCTCCTCGTGTTCGTGGCTTTTCTTCCCCCCTATTTCTCTACTCAGTCTTCTCCGTTCAAGATGAAGATGATGGTGGTAAAAGCACGAGGTGCTGCTGGTTGATGGACCAAAATCTTCCCTGGTTCTGTTTCCTTCCCCTCAGCCCCTTGGTTCTTTTTTCTTTTCTTTTTTTCCCGTTCTCTCATCTTCTCTGGCATTATAGCCAGAGAATACCAACCATTTAAAACGGCTTCAAAGCCATTACTGCCAGAAACAACTCCTGAGGAAGAAGGCGAAGAAGGCGATGAACAGCTTCTAAAAACGGTGCCGTTTGTGTGATGGGAATGGCCAATTTCAATCTAGTCACTGAAGTTCTGAAATCGTGCAATCAAGCCCTTGTGTAAATTATAATTGGACCCCTTTATTTTGGTCTTTTTTTACAAGCTAATCCTTGGATTTTAATTTTGCAATCTTGACCCCAAACTTTAATTTTTCTTCAATTAAGTCCTTGAATAAGTTAATTCCAAGCTCAATTAAGTCTAAAACTTGTCAATTCTCCAATTAAACCCTAGATTGGAATAATTAAATTAATTCCAAGCTTAATTAAGTCTCAAAACTTATCAATTCTTCAATTAAACTCTTGATTGGATTAATTACATTAATTCCAAGCTCAATTAAGTCTCAAAACTTATCAATTCTTCAATTAAGCCATTGATTGGATTAATTAGATTAATTTCAAAGTTTAATTAGACCAAAAAAACTTCCAATCATGTTGCCCTTAACCCATATCAATTCTTCAATTAAGCCATTGATTGGATTAATTAGATTAATTTCAAAGTTTAATTAGACCCAAAAAAACTTTCAATCATATTGCCCTTAACCCATATCAATTCTTCAATTAAGTCATTGATTGGATTAATTAGATTAATTTCAAAGTATAATTAGACCCAAAAAACTTCCAATCATGTTGCCCTTAACCCAAATTTTAATTCATTCTTCATTTATTTTATTTTACTTGTTTTCATCATTATTATCATTTTTTATCCTTTTCAGTAAATAAAATAATAATAATAATAATAATTAAAATAAAAATGGTCAAAATTTGGGTTATGACAGTTGCCCTCTCTTTATAACATTCACTATGCAATGATATTGGAAAATTTCATTTTCTTTTAGCTTTGTGTAGTAAATTTATAAAGAAAAGTAGATACATAAAGAACCTTTTTTTTTTTGTTTTTTTTTAGTCTTGAAAACTTCAAAAACAGTAGATTGACACACGACCTTTACAGAGAGGTAGAAATCAAGAAACAAGTTATTTGGAAGATGATCCACCTTTTTTTTGTTTTTTTTTTTTTTGAAATGGATCAAACTGTTTTGTGCATCCTGCCCAATGATAAAAGACCGCAAAGAATTTCGTAAGTGGTCTAATTGTTCTAGGCGACCTGCGCGATGTTTAAAAAATACATGGATTTCCAAAAAATGGTCACATTGTAATGGGTTACCTGTCTAGTAGAAAAATACAAGGATTTTATTTTTCAAAAATGGTTACATTGTAATGGGTTACCAGCCCAATGGAAAAAATACGAGGATTTTTCAAAAGTAGTCACATTGTAATGGGTTACCTGCCCAGTGGAAAAATACGAGGATTTTTCAAAAAAGATCACATTGTAATGGGTTACCTACGCAGGGGGAAAAATACGAGGATTTTCTGCCCAAGGGGAAAAATACGGGGATTTTTAAAAAATGATCACATTGTAATGGATTACCTGCCCAGTAAAAAAAGAAAAGAAAATGAGGGCTCAAAGGCGTACTCGAAGGAGGTGAGAGCTCAAAGGCACACTCAAAAGGAGGTAAGGTAGGAAACGCACTACCTTTGATGGTCGAGGGCTCGAAGGCGCACTCGAAAAGAAATGAGGTGAAGGCTTGAAGGCGCACTTAAAAGGAGGTAGGGTTGGAAACGCACTACCTTTGATGGTTAAGGGCTCGAAGGCACACTCGAAAAGAAATGAGGTGAGGGCTTGAAGGCGCACTCAAAAGGAGGTAGGGTAGGAAACGCACTACCTTAGATGGTCAAGGGCTCAAAGGCGCATTCGAAGGAAATGGAAAAACACATAGATTTTTCAGGTGGCCTAATTCTCATGGGTGGCCTACCCAGGTTGAAAAATTCTCAAAAATAAAAATTTTCAAATGCAATTTCAATCTTTGGCCATTTCAAGTTGGCCTTCCATTTGATGGATTCCGCCAGAATTTTCTCTTATGAAATTTGAAAACTCATTGTCCAATGTCTCAAAGTTTAAATGATATGCATGCTTCTTTACCTGATTTGAAATATAGGCCCCCATTTCTTCCTAGTCTTCTTGTTGCTTGACTGAAGAGGACTTACTACCTCTGATTTGAGTCATCCTTGTCATTTAGCTTCTAGCCCACTCGAGTTAGCCCATGTAAGTCTATTTCTAGATTTATTTGCACAACTCAGCCTTTGTGGTGCCCATCGTGACCCACTTGCTTGCTAAAGATTTTCTGACTCGTCAAGTAATTTGAGAAGATCATTTATTACTCCTCGTATCACTACTAAAAAAATTCAGTGTCACTAGCTGAAAGGATCAAATTGTCTTTTGTAAACCAAAATACTCCCTTGTTTGGTTGAAGGAAATTACCATCTCATTTTCTAGAATTTTTCCTTCTAAGCACAATGTTGCCCCTTTATATTGGTTATTGCCCCTAAATGTTCTCTGTCAGCAACTTAGACAAATAATGGTTTTAAGAGGTCATTCTTTCATTTCTCTCATTTTCAGTTTGGTGAAGGAATATAGTTCTAGAATGAATCTTGAAATATTAATCTTGCATTTTGAAAACAAAAATTATTTTGATGTGAGTCTAAAACAATTTGCTTTTGAAATCTTGCAACTACTTAGTTATTTTTTTCTTGGAAAAGAGATTATTTGCTCTTGTGTTTAGCAATGAGGTCTTCGGTGAAAATACTTCATAAGATGACCTTTTGTTTCGAAATGAAGGGCTCGAAAAAAAGCTCGAGGTTTTGTATGAGAAAAATTTGTCTCTTTTTAAACATTCATTTTTATCAACATAAATAATAATAAGTAGTTTGTTCTTGATGTCATGAATTTTATGAAAAAGTATTCTTTGCATTTTGAGATCCTTGTTTATTGTCCTAGGATGCTTGCTTGCTTGATTAGAAAGGACTTTTACAGGCATGAATGTAGGTTGTGGTTCTTGGCTATGAAAGAAAATGATTCATAAGGCTCAAAGAGTGTTTCAGGGTTTCAAAGACTAAGGATCACTATCAACAGTTTGACTATTGACATTATTCATATTTTCTTTTGTCGCTCTTCTTTGATTTGTTGCTTCTTCTTTTTTATTACTTTGCTAGGGCATACTCACTTTATCTTGGATGTCACTTTTTCTAGTGATTCGGGCATGCCCCTAGCATTTGAGTTTTTTGAGCTCTTATGCCTTTTGGCTTTCTCACAGCTTTTCCTCTTTTCTCATTGAAATTTTCTCTTGCCTCTCAGTGTGGGGTGTGATCCTAGTCAGGATTTTTTTCATGAAAGAAAAAATATTGAGGCTCAAAAAGGGATTGCAAGGGATGTACTTATTTCAGAATGTGAAATGAATAACAAAGATGGCCTTTCCTCATTTCAAACGCAAGCAATTAAGATCAATAAACTTTGACCTCATCCAATGTGATGGTTTGGTCTTTGCAAAGATGCATTTCATGGGTCATGAGTAACAAGTTCACTACATACCATTATTCATACATTTAAAAACACATGATTCAAGAGTCATAAAGTAAGAGTGTTTATTCATTTCTTCTTCTTTTTTGGTTTATAATTTAGTCACCTCAATGATGGAGTTGTTTGATTCATTTGTCATTCTACAAGTAGAATGTCAAAAATATAGTTTTTGAATAAACATCAAATTATTTTCGGAATCAAAATGCAAGATCAATTTTTTCAAAACTCTGATAGGGAAACTAATTTTGGTAAAAGAGATGAATTGTGTCTATGAGATCGCGTAAGGCTTTAAAGATGTGTTTGTAAGTCCTTAGAAGAAAACTCTCTTAAAAAATGAATAATGCTTGGTCGTAAACACAATTGAATGACAAACTCATTATTTTCATTGAAACTTTGAAAAAGAAGTTCAAAAACAAAGAACTTATGACAACATCTTGGGCTATGAATACTAGCGTGATAACATATAAAGGGGCTAAACATTTAGCAATCATTGATTGGAATTTCTGGAATCTTTCATTCTCCTCGACAAGGGCATCTTTTCAATAGTTAGTTAAAGTCATATGCAGACCATTCTCGACCAACTATCACCATAGCTTTATCTTCAAAATAATTGATTTCTCGGAGTCGGTGTGAAGCAATCAGCTATAGGAACGATAAGTACCTTGGCAACCACCTTCAGTGAAACCGTTCTTCTCAGTCGAGTTAGCAATCTTACCTAACCCAATGGCTTGTTCAATCCTTTCAGCTATAACAACTAGGTCAATGAAATGTTGTGCAGAGCTTCTAACCAAGTATTCAAAGTACAGAGCTTTAAAGGTGTTGGAAAATAAACTAATCATCTCTTTTTCCAACATGGGAGGGTTAACTTGTGTAGCTACCTTACTCCATCTTCGGGCATATTCCCTTATGGACTCCTTGTTGTCCTTCTCCATAGCTTGCAAGCTTAACCGGTCAGGGCCCACGTCTATATTGAACTTATATTGCCTCATGAAGGCATCAACTAAATCCTTCCATTTTTTAACCTTGGTATTGTCCAACCGCATATACCAAGTGAGGGCAGCGTCACTCAAGCTGTCTTGGAAGAAATGAATCAACAGTTTCTCATCATCAACCACCTCGACTATTTTGTTGCAGTATGCTTTGAGATGAATTATAGGACATTGAGTTCCTGTATATTTGACAAATTCTGGCACTCTAAACTTTTTGGGAATGACAATGTTGGGCACCAAACACATCTCAACAGCCTTTATAGGATCATATAGCCGAATTCCCTCCGATGCTCTCAACCTTTACTCTAAGGCAACTAATTTGTTCATACCATCTTCTTTTACCCTCTTGCCCTTTTGAGATTCCTTCTCCGTAGATTCAATGGTAAATGACATTCTTGTGGGGTATGTTGGTTGAAAACGCATGGCTTGTTGAAAATCAGATGACAACCCATTTGCCCCTAGATTCTGTGGATTGAAGGGATTCACGAGCATAGGTTCAGGCTGAGCTGTCAGTGTTGCTTTTCCAGATTTATCTCTCAAGGCCTGCTCAAGTAGACTAGTAAGCCTTGCAACTTCTTCTTTAAGATTGTCCATCTCTTTTTGATGTTGGGCTTCTAACTGGGCTCTTTCTTCGTTTTCTATTTGTCTTTTTTCTCGAACGAGTGTTATAGATGGGTTTTAATGGGGAACCTATATTTCAACCTACTAAATCATGCAATTTATGCAGAAATGTTGATTAATAAAAAAATACGTATGAAATGCAAACTTGCCCTTCACAGGGTGGCAACCTAGTAGGAAGATCCTAATTGTTGAGTGCATCAAGGGGTTGGTCATTATCTAGTTTCAAAGGGTCTCTCGCATGCTTAGTGATCGTCCTCGAAAGTTCGATATGAGGCTTACAAGTAGTGTGAAGATAAAGACCCTAAGTAATATCAATTTGGCATATCAACCACTTACAAGTAAACAATCAAGCGAAAGTTTAATGGTTTCACGAGTCTTGCCCAGGCTAAAGCCATTGGGGTACCGTTACTCCCCCACTTATCCTAGGATGTAAAGTTTGTGCTTTCAAAGTGATGCATGACAACATAAACAAGGATGCATGCTAAAGCAATAAATACAAGAAAAATAAACAAATAAACACAATAAAGAAAATAGCAATAATAAGACAAAAGACAAAGCTTAATCCTAAGGTCCCCAGTGAAGTCGTCATTCTGTCGTACTCGACATTGCGGTGACCTTAAAAATAATTTTGACGTGGCAAAAAGAACAAGTTTCTAGCATCTTGTTGTTTTAGGAAAAATTTTTTATTTAAGGAGTCACCACGTAGTATTATGATTACTAAGAACCCTAATTGGTTAACAGAGATTCTATAGTACGGGACTGGTTATATAAAAGGGAAGATATTATCACCCCTTAAACGTTCTGCTTGAGGCAGACTGCATTGCTAATTTTGTCTTAAATTGCTAAACATTTATTCGCTTATGCTATGATGATTTGTTTATAATATTCCTGACTCTGGCGCCAGTGAATATTCGATCTCGGATAATTTCAAAAAACTTATAAATTCTTCAATTAAGCCATTGATTGGATTAATTAGATTAATTTCAAAGTTTAATTAGACCCAAAAAACTTTCAATCATGTTACCCTTAACACAAATTTTAATTCATTCATCATTTATTTTATTTTACTTGTTTTTCATCATTATTATCATTTTTTATCCTTTTCAGTAAATAAAATAATAATAATAATTAAAATAAAAAAGGTCAAATTTTGGGTTATGACACATTATACCAAATATATTTGGCTTTATCCATGACTTGTCATAACCCAAATTTTGACCATTTTATTTTAATTATTATTATTATTATTTTATTTACTGAAAAGGATAAAAAAATGATGAAAAAAAATAATAAATGATGAAAAAACAAGTAAAATGAAATAAATGAAGAATGAATTAAAAATTTAGGTTAAGGGCAACATGATTGGAAATTTTGGGGTTTAATTAAACTTTGAAATTAATCTAATTAAGCTTGAAATTAATTTAATTAATCCAATTAAGGGTTTAATTAGAGAATTGATAAATTTTAAGACTTATTTGAGCTTGGAATTAATTTATTCAGGGACTTAATTGAAAACAACATCAAAGTATAGGGCTGATTCTGGTCAAATTTGCAAAAAAACTAAAACCCAAGGACCAATGTGTAAACGACGCTGAGATGCAGGGGTTCGATTACAATTTACCTAAGGACTAGACTGCAAAAATTCAAAATGTCAAGGATCAAAACGCAAATGGCCATTAACATTAGCACTATTCATCTTCTTCACCCGAAAACAAGAAGAAAACGCATGCCTTTATTGCATTAAAATCCATGCAACCGCATGGCATTCTCTGGTTATAAAAACCAGATAAGGAGAACCGGTGTGAGGCTAGAGAGTGGGGAGATGAGAAAATAAACAGACTTTCGTTCCTCTGTTTCTTCTCAAGGAAACAGAGGAGGTTAAAGAAAAAAAGCAACGAACCAGGGGAAAAGAGCAGAACCGGAGGAGAGGAAGAAGAAGACAGGAGAGGAAGAGAAACCGGGGAGAAAAGGGGAGAAGACGCAAGAGACTAAAAAACAGGGCAGAACCGAGGGACCAATGGAGAGCATGAACGACACATAGACGAGGATCAGCCCCACCATCGTCTTTAACCCTTCATCTCAAAACTAAAGGTGACAGAATCTAAAACCAAGAGCAAAGGAGACGCAAACTCAGCCCATCGGATGAAAGCGCAGAGACGAGAACTAACGTTGACCATCGTCTTCACAGTCTTCAGCAACCAGCCTCAAGAACCAGAGGCAGTAGAACAAAGAATTGCAAAAGAAAAGGGACGACACTGAGAATGTGGTAGAACCAGAGACAGAGGATGGAAGACGAAGAAGAAAAAGTAGAGGACAGAGAGAGAAGTGATATAGAGAGGGACAGAAGGAGAAGGAAACCAGAAATTTTTTTAAAAAAAAGGCAGGGAGAAAGAAGACAAGAAAAAGGAACAAAACAAATGCAGGAGGAGAAAGTAGCATTAATCGGCCGGCCCTCCATTACTGTCATCACATCTTCAAGTGCAGTGCCAGGTAAGTTGCTCTTTCCCTCCGTTCATTTTAATTACATGCTCCTGTAGAAAAAATAAAAATCAATGGCCAGCCGGGTCACAGGCACAGGCTAGGCCTGCTGGGTCCAGCCCAGCCATGTGGGCTAAGCTGGGCCTAGCCCAAAAAAAAATAAAAAAAATAAAAATAAAAAATGTGTATGCATGAATAAAAATAATTTAAATTTATTGGTTTATTCACTGACGCCAAAGTCAGGAATAAAAATATCGGTTTAAAGTTATATTATTTTTAGATGACAAAATAAATAGACTTTCGTTCCTCTGTTTCTTCTCAAGGAAACAGAGGAGGTTAAAGAAAAAAAGCAACGAACCAGGGGAAAAGAGTAGAACCGGAGGAGAGGAAGAGAAACCAGGGAGAAAAGGGGAGAAGACACAAGAGACTAAAAAACAGGGCAGAACTGAGGGACCAATGGAGAGCATGAACGACACATAGACAAGGATCAGCCCCACCATCGTCTTTAACCCTTCATCTCAAAACTAAAGGTGACAGAATCTAAAACCAGGAGCAAAGGAGACGCAAACTCAGCCCATCGGATGAAAGCGCAGAGACGAGAACCGACGTTGACCATCGTCCTCACAGTCTTCAGCAACCAGCCTCCAGAACCAGAGGCAGTAGAACAAAGAATCGCAAAAGAAAGGGGACGACACTAAGAACGTGGTAGAACCAGAGACAGAGGATGGAAGACGAAGAAGAAGAAGAAGTGGAGGACAAAGAGAGAAGTGATATAGAGAGGGATAGAAGGAGAAGGAAACCATAAATTAAAAAAAAAAAAAAAAAAAAAAGCAGGGAGAAAGAAGACCAGAAAAAAGAACAAAACAAACGCAAGAGGAGAAAGTAGCATTAATCGGCCGACCCTCCATTACTATCATCACATCTTCAAGTGCAGTGCCAGGTAAGTTGCTCTTTCCCTCCATTCATTTTAATTACATGCTCATGTAGAAAAAATAAAAATCAATGGCCAGCAGGGTCAAGCCTGTGACCCGGTTAGGCCTGCTAGGTCCAGCCCAGCCATGTGGGCTACGCTGGGCCTAGCCCGAAAAAAAAATAAAAAAAATAAAAAAATAAAAAAAGTAGAAAAAATAAAAAAAATAAAAAATGTGTGTGCAGGAATAAAAATAATTTAAATTTATTGGTTTATTCACTGACGCCAAAGTCAGGAATAAAAATACCGGTTTAAATTTATATTATTTTTATTCGTTGTATTTTTTTTTATTTAGCTAGAAAAATAAAAAAATATATGTGCATGCGTAAAAAATAATTTATTTTTATTTATTTATTCACTGGCGCTAGAGTATGGAATAAAAAATATTGATCTAATTTATTTTATAGCTACGTAATATTTACCAACGCCAGAGTTGAGGATATTTGTAGTTGAATATTCACTGACGCCAGAGTCAGGAATATTATAAACAAATTATCATAGCATAAGCGAATAAATGTTTAGCAATCGAAGACAAAACCAACAATGCAGTTTGCCTTACACAGAACATTTAAGGGGTGATAATATCTTTCCTTTTACGTAACCAGTCCCGAACTATAGAATCTTTGTTGACCAGTTAGGGTTTCTAGTGACCATAATACTAGGTGACAACTCCTCAAACAAGATCTTTTCCCCTAAAAGAACAAGATGCCAAAAATCTGTTCTTTTTCCATAACCAAGAATTATTTTTAGAGCCGCTGCGATGTCGAATGCGACATGACTCGTAAATCTAATGTTCAAACTATTTTTCCCCAATTTCGCAATCTTGTGGAAAATCATTTCAGCAAAAAAATAAAAAGTCTCTATTCTAATAATAGTGGGGAATATGTTGGTCTCAAAAATTATCTTTCAATTCATGGCATTAGTCACTACACTACTGCTCCTTACACTTCTCAACAAAATGGTTTGTCTAAAAGGCGACATCGCCATCTAGTTGAAATTGGTCTTACCTTGCTCACCGATGCTCACATGCCTCTAAATTATTGGCCCTACGCATTTCAAACTGCTGCCTATCTTATCAATCGCATGCCCATTGCTACCTTGAATAATCAGTCTCCATTTGAAAAATTATTCAATCAAAGACCCAACTATCTCAAACTCAAACAATTTGGTTATCTCTGTTATCCATTAACCCGACCATACAATAAATACAAACTTGAGCCGAAATCAAAATCATGCATATTCATGGGTTACAGCTTATCCCAAAATGCTTATTTGTGCTTTGAGCAATCTACCAAAAAAATCTTCACATCCTACCACGTCATTTTTCATGAAAGCACTTTTCCCTTTCAACAACCCAGTCACAACAATACTCTTTCTTCTCCATCAGTTGAGCAATGCTCTTCTGTGCCAATCTCATTATCAAAGCTACTGTTTGATTCACCTAGTCCCAGCATTTCTCTGGATATAGGTACTGAAGTCTTGCAATCGTTTGAGCGTGGGTCGTCCTCTGCACCATCTCCTCTCCAGGCAAGTACTTCCACTTCACCTCTGCTTTTAAATCCAAGTCCTTCCCTAGAATTATCTACTTCTATTCTCCCTGGAAATGCTACTGTGAGAATGCATCGTATGATTACTAGGTCCATGAATGACATTTAACTAAAAAAAATAAAAAACTTTCCTGAAAATTAAACTAAATTTTTTATTTACTAGAAAGTGTTTTTTGTTAACCAACTTTTCTAATAATAAACAAACATAGAAAAGTTTGGAAAATATTTTTTAGAAAAAATAAACAGGCCTTAATTACTTACTAAAATCCTAAACTCGTCAAATTAAGAAAATAAATAAATCTTTAACCATGGAAATGCTCATTGAAATTATCTATAGTTAATTGTGAAATATTAGACAATCAAAGGGTGTGCATTTAATATATGCAAAATGCAACAGGACACAGATGGCACTGGTTTACATCCACCTCAAAATATCCCCGCAAATGTTCAATATTGTAGTGTATATTAAATTATTATTTTTGTCTGCTCTCCCCTTAATTTATTGAAGCAGAGGACAAGATGCTAGCTAGCACTTCTAAAATCATTTACACACAAAAAACAAAAATAATAATTACTACGTACATTATTACTTGTATATATTGTATTCAAAATATTGCCACTAAAATCATGTTTTCTAAGGAGCATTTCCTCTTCCTGATCAACTAGCATATCGGCACCATGTTTTTTAAGGTTAACAATATGCCTTGATATATATATATATATATATATATGCGCTCTCATCCATCACATAATTATAACCGAGAAAATATTTTTTTTTTTTTTTTTGTATAATTTATGAGGTATTAATTACAACAGAGTGTTTTAATTAGCTGAAAAAGCTCGAGTCGAATCGGTATAGGACAGGGGGAAGCACCCTCAATATTTGATGCAAAAATCATATAATTATTCTTGTCCCGATACGATTCATTCACGTTCCTACATGGTAGGGTAGAAGTCCATATAATATGCCAAATACAGTTTATGGCTACAGAGAAAAGGATGCCGTACGTATGGCGTCTACTACTTTTTCTCGAGGAGGAAAAAATATATTGCACACATATTTCTCATGAATAACATAACTTATTAAAAACTACATTACATAAACTTAGGTACTTGATGTGGATCAAATCACATGAATCCATCACAACACTAAGAAATATATATTTCAAAAGAAAAAGTTGATGATAATAATCAAGGGGCTCATGCTCTTGATATCTTAAGATTGTGATAAGAAGAAGCAAGCGCGCTCGCGCATATATATATATATATATATATATATATATATATATATATATATATATATATATGGAAATCATTGCAGTAACCTCTGGATGAATTAATTATGAACCTTGATATGGAATCAGGTTGATAGCTCCAAGGCTCCGATCAATGGCAGCAATTCAGGCCAGGCATATTTTAGGAACAGTGCAGATGCTGCAGTGAGCCTATATTTCTATACCGGTTGCTGGGCAGTCTTGTGCTCCAAGGATTGATGCATCAGATACCCGTCTCTAATCTGACGTTTGAAGTCAGGACTAACGGAAACATTGCTCAGCGAGACAAGCTCCGGCTGCCTGACTTTTGAGGCATCCCTCAGTCGCTTTGCACACACAAAGTAGAGAATAAACAGAAGACATAAAGGGAAAAGCAAGAGCAGCACTAGCATCGTAATCTGACCGTGGATAGCAAAGTTCCGGTCACTTGACACTGGAAGCTCATCCTTCTGAGTGTGGACATCAGGGCCCAATGTAAGTACTGATGGTAATGAGCTAGCATTAGCCATGGAAATTATCAGTAGTGACCTTACTTGCTCGCCGACTGTGAGCTGTAGTGGGCTAGCTAGAGAGAAGGTTAAGGGTCTCAATTTGCTGGGATGTTGCCAAGAAAAAAGAGGAATGACTTGTTATGGGTGGGACGGTGACAAGGAAATAGAGGAGGCTGAGCTGCCAATGATTTTTGTAATATTGAAATATGGCCCTTTTTAGACTGTTCATGAGTTGTAGATAAGCATCTTTGCTCTCTATCACATGTAAGAAATCAGTTTGTGATTAATTGATAATTATGGGAAAAAGAAAAGACATTGATCGTGCTATCTATATCGAAGTCTTACGTGTCAAATTGCTGTTCCCTTATTGATAATATTGAGGTCACGATCAATTAGGTTTGCCTAACATTCTTTTTTTATATAAGGATTAATTGATTTATTAATGAAATAGTCCATCAGATAATAAATTAAAAATAAAAAAATTAACCCCAAATCCAATTATAATATATCAGTAACATCAGAATTTAAATTTTATTATTTCTTGCACGCTTCCTATATGTGTTTGTTCGAATGTCTAAATAAGTTTTATATATATATATAAACCAGGGTCTATGGCGGATGCACAGCAACATTTAGCTATTGTGATTTTTCTTTCTAGTACTAGCGGGTCACATCGATCCGGAAAGAAAAAATTCCACTTCTTAATAATTCACCGTATACTTAATGTACATTCAAAGTTTATATCCACTACTTATCATGCATGCTTTCCTGTATTACTTGAAAATGGATAGCACAGCTCATCTTGTGAACACTGCAGAAACTACGAAGCAGTCTCTCTCTCTCTCTCTTTTTTAATTCCCTTTGTATATTCAATGATACCATTCTGCATTTTCCCTTTGTATATTCAATGATACCATTCTGCATTTTGTAGTTTAGTATTGTTTCTGTTTCCAAGACTAATAACAAATTGGCTTTTTAAACAATTGTAGATGTAGTAGAACCTCCAAGACTGAAGAAAGCCATGGATTAGTTTTCTGTTGTCTTTCGCAGATAAATATACTCGTCAGAAATCAAGAAAATGGACGAAGCTGGCAGCTTATCACAAAAATAATAAGTATATTTGTCAGAAAGCAAGAAAATGAATGCAGCTGGCAGCATATCACAAAGATAGTAGTGCTTTAATATATATGGGCATGGATGTGAATTCTTACCTGAATGTAATGTAATGTATCGTCAACTATTTTGTATTGTATTTCTTTCTTAACATTTGAGAATTCAATTTTTATGAAGTTATGTATATTTCAGGGACTAAAATCCTTGTAAGTGTGGATGTCATTTGTTATCTGGGCTTTGCCCTTTCCTAAATCAATGATTTTCGTTACTGTTAAAAAAAAAATAAAAATTAATGGTAGCTTGACATACTTATGGAATCGACTGAACCATATTCACCTAATCCTCAGAAAAAAATGTGTCGAATTGTCAAGAACAGAAGAATGTTCTGCCTTTTGTGATTTGTTTGAAATGACTTTTACATACTTTTGTGATGGTTTAGCATATGTATTAGCTAATATTGTCCATGCTTCCTTTGATGTTTGTGGTTGAGCAATGAACGACATGATTGTGGGTGAAAGAGAACCACGGATGGCATTGAGAAGTAATTGATCCTGTCGGATCCACAGTGTGTGTGCTGGGTTAGGTGTAGCTGTTCCTGGTATAGTTGTTGCTGGACAAGGATGTGATCCATTGAGATCATATCCTATGAAGAGAGTCTGGAATTGAAGTTTCCAGGCTAGATAGTTGTTGGAGGTAAGTTTTACTGGTGTTTGGGCTCTACATTGATGGTGATCAATGTGCTGTGAGATTCATTTTTGTTAAGGATGGTGGTGTTGACAGGCATTGGAAGCTTGGAGGAAAAGAGAAGAAAGAAAGAAAAAAAAAACGGTGAGATGAGAGAAGAATAAGATTGGAGCTCTGATACCATAACGAGTAAGATTGAGAAAAGCTTAATGTTCAACGTATCTCATCATATTCCAAAACACACTTCATTTCGTCTTTAAAATATTTCACAACTAATTTTGTAAAAGTTTAAATAGTAAAAAAAACAGTAGAAGAGAAGAGTTATAGAAGAAAGAAGAGTTAATCTTAGTGCTTCTTTAGACACAGTTTATTTTAAAACCAAATACCATGCCGACAGAGGCTTCTGTGGAATTTTCTTAGCCTTGGCATGACAAATTGACAGTAGTGGTTCGTGGAAGATGCAGCCAGCTACCGTCGATCAACTAGTGTTTGGATAGCTGGAAAAGAATTCACACTTGCTAGGGTGCGCTTTCTATCTCCAAGTTAGCTATGGCTTCCTGTGTATCTTCTACAAATGGTTGTGTAACAATGTTATGCATGCAGGAATAATATTATTTGGTTTGTAATGGTTTTATCTCTTAAATAAATCAAAGAATTGAAGTTAATCTCTTTTCTTTTTAATTTATAAAAAATCGATTGGACAATATCCGTACCAGAGTATTTGAGCAACCAAAACAGAAGTACTGGAACTTTGAATACTGGGAAATCTGGCATTTCTTCCATTCCAAGCAAGCTAATGACCAAAGGAAAGCATCTCTCTGCAATTTATTTTTAGCAAAATTAATTTCAGTGGACCAGATTGATCGAACTTGTATCCATGCTCTCCTGACTACTTGGAACACCTTGCTTTAATACATCGCGAGATCCAGATATTTATCACAAGCTGATGAGTCCACTTCTTTGCCAAAAGCAGAGAGTAAAAGCATAGTCAGGGTCTGTTAAACCAACTAGCTAGAATTCATGTGGTGAAATACAAAAAACTACAAGGAAAACGAGAGATCACACAGAGACTACATCTTCCAGTATCAATTGATTTCCTAATTTCCCTCACCAAACTTCTTAAACCTATAGCATGTCTTTAAACGGATCATACTGTTCTGATTCCACAAACTCGCGGATAGAACCTGAGGAGGCCAGCCGTCTTCTGAGAGTTGTTCAGTAAAATCTAATTAGTAAATGTCGTTTCATATATAGAACCATGAAAAAATATTGTTCATCTGAAGCAACTAAATTCAATGAATACAGGAACAAGCAACCAGGGGCCTGATCGCCTCCATGTACTTCCAGCATTCTTACACGAGGTTGAGAATCTAGCAGATTCAATATCCCAATTCTTGCATCTCCGGTTACAACATATACTTTATCCTTGAAAACAGCTGCGTGTTCAATCCAGGTGCACAATTTCCACTCAATAGCATAGTCAATGAAAATCCAATCGCCCTCATGATCTCCTCCATGTCTATAGAATTGTAAATAAGGGAATATAGTGGAAAAAGCTATGATAAATTGTTGATCGCCTGAAGAAACTGCTAGAATGAACGTACAATGACGATTGCATGGACTATGAATATAAAACTGATGTCCTGTATAAGGAACATTTGCAATGTCTTCCTGGATCTTTCAGGAACAAATATCACAAGACCATCCAATGCAGGTCTTGCTAACAACGAAACAGTAGCAACTGAGCATTAGTCCTGCCCTCTTATAAAAGGCCTGCTTTATAGCATATCAACTAGTATAGTCTAGTTGATTCTTGGAAGGAACATAAATTTATTTGACTTGATTTGCCCATCCAACAATTCTGATTTGCCAAAGTTTTGAATTATATAAATACCTCCCTGTTTTCAAAGTTTCATCAACAATGTGTTCCAAACGTTAACATTATTGAGATCAAGTATCAAATCTGATTTTATATTTGCCATTTTCTTGTATTATAACAATAACTAAAAGAAATCAGTGTTTTACTGTGGACTGCACTAGTTTTACTGCAGTCCACAGTAAAACATTGACTCCTTTAACACTAATTCTTTAGGTGGTTTGGTTTTTTTTTTTTTAAGTTGTATTATTTTTTTTAGCTATTTTTTTATGTCTTTGGGATTTTTTTTGCTTCTTTCTTTCTTTTTTTTTTCTTTTAACAAAATTTTTTTGTTTAATTTAGTTTATTAATGTTAAATTTTTTTATTTAGTTATCAGACTTTCATAATATGTTTTCCGGATTTAACAGGTTAACCTGGTTTGACAAGTTAACCGAGAATTTTTTTTTTTTTGCTTTTTATTCTTTTTTAATTAATTTTGTTTGTTTAGTTTAGTTTTTTAATGCTAAATTTTTTTCTATTTAGTTATTAGACTTTCATGATACGTATCTCGAGTTTCACGGGTTAACCTGGTTTCACGGGTGAACTCAGTTAATTCTGGGTTGACCAGTCAATTTTTTTTATTTTTATTTTCATAAATTTTTTTGTTTAATTTAGTTTGTTAATGTTAAATTTTTTTTTATTTAATTATCAGACTTTCATGACACAGATCTTGGGTTTAACGGGTTAACATGGTTTGACGAGTTAGCCCGGAATTTTATTTTTTTTTTCTTTTTAATTAATTTTTTTTTGTTTAGTTCAATTTGTTAATGTTCACTTTTTTTTTATTTAGTTATCAGAAATTCATGACACAGATCCCGGGTTTAAGGGGTTAACTTGGTTTGACGAGTTAACCTGAAATTTTTTTTTGTTTGCTTTTTTTTCTTTTTAATTATTTTTTTCGTTTAGTTTGGTTTGTTAATGTAAAATTTCTTTCTATTTAGTTTTTTTATTTTATTTTTTATTTTTAATTAATTTTATTTAATTAATTTAGTTTATTAATATGATTTTTTTTTCTAAATAGTTCTCTGCTGATACCTTTAGTTTTTCCTTTTGTTTTTATGTCTTTGACTGTGGACTGCATAGTGCAGTCCACATTGAAAAGGCTGATGGCTTTTGTTTTTTTTTTTTAATTAATTTTTTTATTTAATTTAAATTATTAATGTTAAATTTTTTTCTATTTAGTTATTAAACTTTCATGACATGGATTTCGGGTTTGACAGGTTAACCTGGTTTGACGAGTTAGCCCAGTTAATTCTGGGTTAACCAATTAATTTGTTTTTTTCTTTTTAATTATCAAACTTTCACGATGTGAATTCAAGGTATGTCAGGTTAATTTGGTTTGAAGGGTTAACCCAATTAAGTCATATTTTTTTTCTTTTTCTTCATTAGTTTTTTTTTTTCTTTTTAACTAATTTATTTAATTATCACACTTTATGATACGACCTTGCAGCCAGACCCACGTCCAATGCTATTGGGTCTGGTATTGCAGTCCAGATATTTTTATGCTAAGGGTTAACCAAGTTTAATGTTATTATTAATATTATAAATATTACTCTTGGGTCAGGTGTTGCAATCAAACATAAGATTCTTGGGTATAATTTTGTAAAAAAACCTAGTACTTTTAGATCTTGATTTTTTTTTTAAATGTAAAAAATAATTGACCCGCGGCATTATGCATCTTGTGTACGTAACTAGTAAACACTCTAAATTTAATTTGAAGTTAGGAGTTGTCAACTTTTTGGGCCAGTGGGGCTTTCAGGGAGCTCACCTTCCATAATCTAGTGGAGTGATGGGTCACATAATACATCTGAATCCACGATCTTGGTTTAAGCTCCAAATTCCAGAGTGAGCTTCATTGTTCATCATGGAATAACTTATGTTAGGATATTTTGTGACATGAATTCTGTGATCAAGGGTGTATAGACTCCCGAACCCATCAACATTGATTTTGAACTAATCATGAATTTTATCAATTGTAACTATTTCTTTAATAAAATTAGATTGATAATTTGGAAATTAATTTGAAATTTATTTAAAAAAATATTAGAGATTCTTTTATTAAAAAAAAAACAAAGAGTTACAACAAGTTCGTTTGCTTTAAAAATTTTTTTTTAAACAATCTCAAGCATGTGGGTCTAAGTTCGAAGACTCACCCACACACCTAGGCTTTCCTTGTAGTGGCCAGGGCATTAGGCATAGGCCCTTGGGTTTTTATTTTTCTTGATTATATATATATATATATATATAAAAGAGAAAAAGTTTATTTAATAAGGCTGAGTTTATTATTCAAATTATATGTTTAATAAGTTAAGCCACGACACTTATACTATTTTTTTTTAAATTGATATATTTTTTTAAATTTATGTTTTAATTAATATACTTGTGAATAATTTTTTTTATTTTGTTTTATTAATCTTTTTTTAATATAAACTTTTTTTAATTAATTTGTGTGTATTTAATTTTTGAAGAATTTTTTTTTATTAATTTGTGTGTGTTTTTTTTATCTTTTGCATGGATGAATTTTATTTTTGAAAACAAAAAATGTTTTATTTTTTAAATGTTATTTTTAACATGTGAAACTTTACTTAATATCTTTTTTATATTTTATTAAATTAATTTAATATGCGTGTTTATTTTTATTATTATTTGATCGAATAAAAAATTATTTTAATAAATAAAATTTAGCAAACACGATTAGGTAATTTTATTTTTTTTGTAATATTAAATATCTAGATCTATACTTGTTTCTTTATTTTTTAATTTTTATTTTTAGTTGTCGTTAATAAATATTTTTTTTTATTTATTAATACACATGATTTTTCTATTTATTTTATTATATGCATGGATAAACATTTTGATTTGTACTTAGAAAATTTTAACTACAAAAATGCATTAAGAAAAGCATGCATTTACAATTTCTTTATAATGTATAAAAATGTTTGACTTGTGACAGAGCGTGGATCACAATTATGAAATGCAATCACAAGTTTGGTTAGAAAAATTAAAAGAAAAATGATTGGAATTAACAAGAAAAAAAACCATATTTTTGTTTGAATCGTTGAAGTGATATTTCTTTATACATTTTGG
Source organism: Populus alba (assembly GCF_005239225.2). NCBI lineage: Eukaryota > Viridiplantae > Streptophyta > Magnoliopsida > Malpighiales > Salicaceae > Populus > Populus alba. The sequence continues at coordinate 13,711,549 of NC_133299.1, read as the reverse complement.
TCCTTATTTGTTAAAAAAAAGTTAACATTTCAATCACAAAATATCCTTTTTTTACATTCAAGTCCTTGTAAACTGAGAAAGAAGAGAGAACCATTGAGAAATGAAGAGGGGGGGGAACCAATTAAAACTATATATTTTTTATTTGATGTTGAGTTTTCAAGCTAATTAAAACATGTGTTGTTGTTGGGAATAAGACTTTAGAAATTATTAAGATTATTATTATTATTATTATTATTATTTTGCTTTTTTTTTTTATATAGTAAAAACATGTTGAAGCTAAGGTTTACGAGGCTGTAAAGCTTGGATCCTGATTTCTTGGACACTAAAGGTGCTCAAAAACTATTGCAGCAGGCGAGATGCAATTTATTTTATTAGTGCATAATTAAGTAAACAACATTATATTTATTTTTATACTTGATATTAGTGTTTTTTATTATTATAAAATTAAATCAAAATATTTTAAAAAAAACAAAGTTCTTAATACCAACAAAGTTCATTATTCAGATCATGAATTTGATATGTTATGTCGTTTAAACCAAGTCGATTCAATATTTTAACATTTCAATGTTAAAAAAAAACCACCTTGAATTATTTTTTTAAAAGTCAATCCATTTTTTTTTAGCAGTTGTTTAAACTATTTTTAAACTTGTTAAATCAATTGAATCATGTCGTGATAATCATATATAATTTAATTTTAAATTCAAATTGAATATATAATTGGGTTGAAAATTTTTAATAGTTATTTTCAGGTAAAATTTAATAACAATTTCAAATAATATTCACTTGATAATTTTTTTACTTTTTTATAATCGATTATTAGAGACTAAGAGCAACCTTGTAAACTAATGCATAACTATTTAATTTGATAATGTCAACATCACAAGCATTAATGGAGTATAATCTGAGATTCCGAGACCAATGGCTTCCTGGATTTGGTTCCTAATCCTTGATCTGGCAAAGGAACACAGTCTCCACACAAATGGTAAAGCACTGCAACAAAATCCATAAAAAAGGCAGTCACATGCTTGGACTGAAAGCATGCTATAACTAGAGAATTACTTTCACTGACGCCATGTGAGCGAGGCATGTGAGGTGTTTCTTGCGACAAAAAGAACAAAGGAGGGCGGTGGCGGGGGGGGGGGGGGGCTCAGGCTAGCCTTCTGATACAAGAAATTGGACCACGTGATAGGTCATCCACTGCTCCCTGTGGTATTTTTTCAGGCAGGACAGATCGATGTTTCGAAGGCAGCTGCTAAAAACGGACCACCTGATGCTTCTAATTGTCTGTTGAGATATTTTTCCTTGACTTCTAACTGGCTGCTGTTTTTAGACCGTGTGTGCCGCTCGACGGTGATCTGCAATGTGCCCTCATGGTGTTTAATACACAGGCACTGCTTGGTTAGTCCCCGGCAAAATCTGAAGGAACAAGAAAAGAAGGAAGATTAATGTTCAAGACAGCAAGGCCTAGCTATGAATCTTGAAAGACAGATAGATTCCACGTGAAAATCATTTCTTTCCTGCTGAATTGTCAGCAATTCATGTAGCCATGTAACTTGGATCAAGAAGTGACAGGGAATCATACCCACACAGCTTGCATTAAAAAAGCAGAAGCTCCACCTGATTTTTATCCTCTAATGTCAAATGTAACAGGAGAGGCAAAGCATGTCTGCAGCCAAGTGGAATCCTGTCACATGATCAAAATAGCTTTCGCTTGATTATATTGGCTACTGGCGTAATCAACCTCTCCTTCCACACCAAAATACGACAGCGATGAGGCTACGATCTTAGTTTGTTCCGGAGGTTTTTTTTTTAACTGTTCGAGAAGATGAAATGAACTCCGTGTTCGAGTTGAGCATGCGTCGCAAAAGAGTTTATGTATAAAAATAAACATTTTTTCCGACCCCAGAGCATAGATTATTGGATATTATAACGGGTAGATTTTATGTATAAACACCTATTCTTGAAATAAATGGTGTTCTTGAAATAATTCATACGGTAATCAAGATTAAGTTTTACCTTGAACATTTTTAAAATATCAACATGATGTGTTCAAGTGAACTTAATAATTTTTTAAAAATATTAATCTTATATTTTAAATAAAAAAAAATAAGCACAGTTCTTTAACCATAAAATTAACTCAACATAGTTTATCTAGATACATATATTTAACCATGAAGCGACTGTAATATTATTGAATTAGGACAACGAGATGCGATGGGCGTGATTGACATGTCACATGGCCACATCGCCAACTCATGTGCCCTTGCCAGCAAAGCTCCTTCTAACTTTTTTCCAGGCTGTCCTTTTCCCCCCAATCCGAGGCCAATGCACCAAACAAATCTCCCGTTTCTTTGCTAAAACATAGTTTTTTTTAAAAAAAAAGTAAATTTCAGAAAAATAAATTCTGAAAAAAATATTTTTAATATTTTGTAGTATAATAAAAAATAAGTTAGAAAACACTTTCCAACATTTGGTTATATCATGGAAAATGAGCTGAAAAATAACTTATTAATATTTTATTTTTCTCAAGTTTATTAAAATAATGAGAAACAAATCTTACAAATTAATAAGTTGAATGAGAATGAAATTGAAAAAAAATAATATAATTTCATAAATTATCTCAAATAAAATAAATAATAATCAAAATAATAGAGATCAAATCTAAAAAATTAAAAAAAAAATAAAAGAAGAAGAAATTAAAATAATAATAATCAACATTTCATAAATTATTTCAAATAAAATAAGTAACAATCAAAAAAATGAGAATCAAATCTGATAGATAAAAAAATTTAATAAAAAAATGATAAGGAAAAAACAAATAGCAACTATAAAAATAAGAACCAAAGTTAATATAAAAATAAAATTTTAAGAGATGAAATTGAAAAATAAATATTCAAAACAAAATATATATAACAATAAAAAATTTAAGGATCAAATTTGATATAATCAGCAAATAATAACATTTCTAAATTTTTCACAACTTCCGGAAAGTGTTTTCTCCTCAAAATTTTCAGGAAAATATTTTCCTGAAAACCAAACCAAATTTTCCTTTTACTGGAAAATGTTTTCCATTGACCAACTTTTCTAATGGCAAACAAACACAAGAAAGTTTGGAAAGTGATTTCCCGAAAACCAATTTCCGGAAAACAAACACAACTAAAGGAAAAACACTTTCCTGAAAACCAAGCTAAATTTTTTTTGACTGAAATTGACCGGAAAGTATTTTTCGTTAACCGGAAAGTATTTTTCGTTGACAGGAAAGTATTTTTTGTTGATCAATTTTTTTAATGACAAACAAATACAGAAAAGTTTGAAAAATAATTTTTCAAAAACTACTTTTCAAAAAAGAAAATTATCTTAGTCACTTTTTCAATACTTTTTAATCAGAGAGGTTAGTCAATAACCATGATGCTTAATAATTAAGTTGACAATTATACTTGCATCTGTTAACAGAAATAGATCCAACTGATATCAACATACTCTGTTAACTGACGGCTGATGATCTTGTAGGCGAGAAGGCCATCATGCACCCATGTGGGCCATGCCCCGTGGGTTGAAAAATGGACAGAGTCACCAATACCGAGTCAACGTGCATTTGAATCGTTGAGATCCAAATCTTGCAATTCATGATCTGTGGCTTTTTCAAGATCCACGACACGCAGTAATGTTACTATTACGCATGGATTCGTAATCATAATATTTCTCTATGAAATATATCATATTTTTCTTGTCGGGTAATTTTTTATTGTTACTGTGACAAAATTAGTCAAGTTATGAAATGGCAAATAATCTTTTATTGTGTGATGAGTAAATATATTTAAATTATTGCAATGTCAGGACTTGAATATTACATGTTTTTTTCAACATCACAGTACACATGAAATTATAAGAGTATGTATTACTTTATTTTTTATTTAAAAATATATTAAAATAATATATTTTTTATTTTTTAAAAATTATATTTGATATCAGCATATTAAAATATCTAAAAACATTAAAAAAAACATTACTTTAAAATAAAAAAATTAAATTTTTTAAAATATTTTTAAAACTAAAAAACAATTATAGTGTTCACTTAAGTAATTAATTAACTCATGAAGTGATGAAATAATCTTTTACAGCATAATAAGTGAAAGCGAGCCTCGTAACATTATTAAGACAAATTCGAAAGTGAATGGAATGACTATATTGACCCCTTTAATGGATAAGAATTGCATTCAATGTGAATGACTTGAGAAATTCAAAAGTGAAAGCAAACGGCAGCACTTGCATATAATTAAAGGTTAAAAGCAACCTGCTATATCTTATAATATAATATTTGGTAGGAAAGCTGCTGCTTCCTTCTTATTAAAAGATACAATAATTAATTATTATTGAGCTGGCCATACTACTATCATGGTAGCCAGCTACTGCAAAAATGACATTGTCTTCTGCTTGATCTCTCTCAGTATACCATTGACTTCCTAATTTCCCTCACCAAATTTCTTAAACCATTCTCATGATCTGTGCTTCCTTTTTCTGATTGAATCGAATCATCTCATATTGTGTTCTTGATCTGTATCTTTCTTGCTTGCAAGGTAAATCCTACTTTCTTTTCTTGTTTTTGTACCACTAACTTTGTTTCAAATAAGATTTGCCCATTTGGTTGTAGAAATAATAAGTAGGATTGTCGATTGATCAATCTGGTAGAACTTAAATATTATATATGTGTTGCTTAATCTATTTTAGAACTCAAAACTCATATTATAGCTTTGTTCTTACATGTTCATTTTGCCATCAAACTCAACTATTTATCTTCAAAACAAGCAGAATTTCTTCCAAAGTTTTATTTTAGATTGCTTTTCTGACAATTATTTAAATTATTCAATATTTGTTATAATTTTTTATCTGCTTAAAGTACATCTCTATAGGAAAATATACAGTTAAGTGCCTGCCTATTTAATTTCAGAATTTGTAATGATTGATTTGATTTTACATGCTTTGTTTTACAGCTTCAGTTTATTTATATATATGGGATGTTTGCTGGTTGTTGACAAACTGTAGCATTTGTACTCGCTGCCTTTGCTTCTGGGCTTCTTTCTTTGAAGGGCACTGCTTTGTAAGATTGAGGTATGCACTCTTTTCCTTTGCTTTCTTATTTTAAAAAAATAATGATTTCCTCTAAATTTTCATTTTAAGATTGAGTTCTTATTTTCCAATTAATTCAACATCCATTTTTATGCGTTACTTTTGACAATTTTTCATTTGATGTTTGAAGGGCCAAAGAAGTTCGCGGTGAAAATGGCTAAACGGAAGGATCGATTTTGGGATCATGTTGAGAAGCTGGATGATGGTCGTTTCATCTGTACATTTTGTGGCTTTAAATTTGCTGCTGCTACTTCCATTTCAAGGATCAAATGGCATTTGTCAGGAGAGGAAGGGCATGGTGTTGCAGTTTGTGGACAAGTTCCTCAACAAGTTCAAGAAGCAGCTTTTCTAGATATGCGTCATTGCAACAAAAGACATAAAGGCATAGCAAGTTCAAGCAATTTTAATGATAATGCCATTCCAACCACTCCACAAGAACAAAACAATGAAGTCGACAATGTGGCAGGAGATGCAGGAACGACACAAGCAGCGGATAGAATGGGTCACCCACTTGGAAGAAGTGTGGAAGAGTTCAGTAGATGGTTAATGGAGGATGATACAGAGAATGGGACTGGAGGAGTAGTGCAGCCTGGTGCAGGAGGTAGCTCTTCTGGAGGGCTTACAGGCAACACAAATGAGACTCCAGGAGATACATTACCTACTAGCTTACATGTTGAAGTCGACAATGTGGCACCACAAGGGCAACATCTGGTGAGAGTAACTGGGCAGCCTGTTGTAAGAGGTAGTTCTCGTGGGAGGCCACTTGTTAATCATGATGAGCCTCAAGAAGATTATCATGATCAACTCTGTCCTCCACTAGTGAACATGGTTGGAGACCCTGGGCAGCCTGTTGTGAGAGATAGCTCTCATGAAGTTCTTCAACGTAATGGCGATGAGAGCGGACGAGATGTGTTTCTAACTGAAGAACTAATAGGTGGAGAGTTTGAAAATAATAAGAATGCTATCTGGTCGTGGATAATGAATGATGAAGCCTCATCAAGTATTGGCATTTACGGGATGGGGGGTGTGGGCAAAACAACATTGCTCACACATATCTACAATCAGCTTCTACAAGAACCTGGCACTTTTCCTCATGTTCACTGGATCACGGTATCGCAGGATTTTAGTGTTTGTAAATTGCAGAATCTTATTGCAAACGACATTCATTTAGATCTTTCAAATGAAGACAACGAGAGGAAAAGGGCTGCAAAACTGTCAAAAGCATTAATTGAGAAACAGCGGTGGGTTCTCATCTTAGATGATTTGTGGGACTGTTTTGATTATAATAAGGTGGGAATTCCTATCAAAGTGAAGGGATGCAAACTAATTCTTACAACTCGATCATTTGGAGTTTGTCAGCGGATGTTCTGCCAGAAGACAATCAAAGTGGAGCCTCTTTCAATGGAAGAAGCTTGGGCTCTGTTCATGAAGGTACTTGGATGTATTCCTCCAGAAGTGGAAGAAATTGCAAGATCTATTGCAAGTGAATGTGCTGGTTTGCCTCTTGGAATTATAACAATGGCCGGAACCATGAGGGGAGTGGATGACAGATGTGAGTGGAGGAATGCTTCAGAGGACCTGAAACAATCAAGAATTAGGAAATATGATATGGAGCCTGAGGTATTCCACATACTGAGATTTAGTTTTATGCACTTAAAGGAGTCAGAACTGCAACAATGCTTCTTGTGCTGTGCATTATTCCCGGAAGACTTAAAGATCCGTAGAGAGGATTTGATAGCTTATTTGATTGACGAGGGAGTGATAAAAGGGCTGAAGAGTAGGGAGGCAGAATTTAACAAAGGCCACACGATGCTTAATAGACTTGAAAGTGTCTGCCTATTGGAAGGTGCTATGACAACGTATGATGATTATAGATATGTCAAGATGCATGACTTGATTAGGGATATGGCCATCCAAATACTGGAAGATAACTGTCAATGCATGGTTAAAGCAGGTGCACGGTTAAGAGAAGTGCCGGGTGCAGAGGAGTGGACAGAGAATCTTACTAGAGTTTCACTGATGCATAACCAGATTGAAGAAATTCCTTCCAGCCATTCACCATGCTGTCCCAGTCTTTCAACTCTATTGTTATGTGGAAATTCAGAGTTGCAATTTATAGCAGATTCATTTTTTGAGCAGTTGCGTGGGCTCAAGGTTCTTGATCTGTCTCGTACAAATATCACAAAATTGCCTGATTCTGTCTCCGAATTGGTGAGTCTTACTGCATTACTGCTCGGTGGTTGTAAGATGTTAAGGCATGTACCGTCATTAGAAAAGCTCAGGGCACTGAAGAGGTTAGATCTCTCTGGTACTCGGGCACTTGAAAAGATGCCTCAAGGCATGGAATGTCTATGCAACCTGAGGTATCTTAGAATGAATGGATGTGGTGAAAAGGAGTTTCCTAGTGGGTTGTTACCTAAGCTCTCTCACCTGCAAGTCTTTGTATTGGAGGATTGGATTCCTTTTGGTACCAAAGATAATAGAAGAGAACAACCTGTTCTGATAATAGTTAAAGGTAAGGAAGTGGGATGCTTGAGGAAGTTGGAAAGGTTGGAATGCCATTTTGAAGGTTACTCAGACTACGTGGAGTATCTCAAATCTCGGGATGAAACCAAATCACTAAGCAGATACGAAATTCGTGTAGGACTACTACTGTATAAGTCTTATTATGGTTATAATAAATGCAGAAGGAAAACAATTGTTTGGGGTAACTTGAGTATCGACAGAGATGGAGATTTTCAGGTCATGTTCCCTAAGGACATTCAACAACTGACCATTCATAATAATGATGATGCAACAAGTTTATGCGATTTTTGGTCTCTAATAAAGAATGCAACAGAACTGGAGGCTATCAACATTAGTGATTGCAATAGCATGGAGAGCTTGGTTTCATCTTCTTGGTTCTGCTCTGCTCCACCACCATCTCCATCTTATAGTGGAATATTTTTTAGTCTTAAAGAGTTTAGTTGTTATGATTGTAAGAACATGAAGAAGTTGTTCCCTCTTGTCTTGCTGCCAAGCCTCGTAAACCTGGAATACATTCAAGTTGGTAACTGTGAGAAAATGGAGGAGATAATAGGTGGAACAAGATCAGATGAAGAAGGGGTTATGGGTGAAGAAAGCAGCACCGATCTCAAACTCCCCAAGTTAAGATCTCTGCTATTGATTAGATTACCAGAACTGAAAAGCATTTGCAGTGTAAACCTGATTTGCGATTCTCTCCAATCAATAATAGTAAAGAATTGTGAGAAGCTGAAGAGGATGGGAATTTGTCTTCCATTGCTTGAAAATGGCGAGCCATCTCCTCCCCCTTCTCTCAGAGACATCTATCCAAGTTCAAAAAAATGGTGGGAGTCAGTAGTGGAGTGGGAGCATCCTAACGCGGAGGATGTCCTTCGTCCCTTTGTAAGGTTTGATCAGGTATGATATGAGTCTGCCCTTAATATAATAAAATATTGAATTAAGTTCAGGTGCTTACTGGTTTTATACTTTGATTATATAAATATAATAAAATATCGAATTAAGTTTAGGTGTTTGGAAATGGTTATGCAGGATGATTTGCTACTTCGGAAATTGACTATGGCGATTTTGCATCGGCATAACATGAAGAAGATTAATAAAGTATCGAATTAATTTTGCTGCTGCTACTTCCGTTTCGAGGATCAAATGGCATTTGTCTCAAGTCAGGGGGCGTGGTGTTGCAATTTGTAGTAAAGTGCCTGAAGACGTTCAAGAAGCAGCTTTACAAGTCCTTTTTATATGAAGCTGTGTGTGTAGGTTAGCAAAATTACTACCCAGTCCTTTTTTATATGAAGGTTGTTGGTGTTTTTAGAAGGGTGAAATAATTATTTTATTGTTATAATCTACAATAAATTGTGTCTTTGTATACGTTATGAGCTTCTTCTTTTTCTTTCTTTTTTTGTAATTCTGTTAATTGTGTCTTGGTGTACTTTAGGCTCAAAATTAGGTGTGAATCAAATGAATCATCATATTTTGAAAGTCACCGTGGAGCCCCTTCCCTATTTTCTTTATTAATAAATGGCTCATATGATCCCAAGCAACGACTGTCCATAAACAAAATGCAAAACGACACCATGCAATTACACAAAAAGCGACGAGCTGGTACTACCTAAAATAAAAATAAAAATAAAATATCATGGCAGAGTCTTTTTCTTTCTTTTGTTAGACGCGATTTCGAAACAATTCATTAGACAATTACTACCAATTAGTCCCTTTTTTTTCCATTGTGATTACAACAAAATTTTAGTAGAGTTTTGTTTGTATTTACAATATTTCAAGCTATCATAGTTCAAAATAAATATAATCCAATCTAAATTCTAACAATTCAATGCAGAACATTTGTTAACACCTTTACCCGTGGATTCATATATATATATATATAGAATTGCATTCATTAGACAATTACTACCAAGACCCTCTTTTTGGTTGTGACATTATATATATAGAACTCATTCCCAAGATGAATAAAATTTCAAAGTTTGATAATGAGCTAAAAAATAATACATTATCTTTTCCTTGCATTACTTGTAATCAGTCCAAAAAACTCAAATTAGAACCCTAAAGCGTAAAGCATGGTGGTAATTGGGCTGAGAGAGCGGTGTCTGAGAGTCAGTAGTGGAGTGGGAGCATCCTAACGCTAAGGATGTCCTTCGTCCGTTTGTACTTTTTAAATAGAGGATAAGTGACGCCGTGCCCTTAATATAATATTAAATTAAGAGCAAGCATTGTTGTTTTAATTGGATTAAGCTTAAGCTATGTGTCAACAATCTTATGAATAGTAATTGTGTTTCAATTTTATTAAATTACTACCCATTTTATCCACTTCTTTTAATTTAATCTTTTTTCTTTCAATCTTATATGGGCTCATCAAATTTAAAGTAATTGTGTTTTAATTTAGTGAGTCTACATTAAAATGCAAGCGCATAAATAGTGTTTTGGTTCTGCCACAAGCGTATTGAATTTCCTAAAATAATTAGAATATAATATATAGTTTTAGAGAAACTGAAACAATCAAGAGTTTGGCAGGAGGACATGGATGAGAAGGTATTCCAAATATTAAGATTTAGTTATATGCACTTAAAGGAGTCAGCACTGCAACAATGTTTCTTGTACTGCGCATTATTCAAGGAAGACTTCATGATCCCTGGAGAGGATTTGATAGCTTATTTGATTGACGAAGGAGTGATAAAAGGGCTGAAGAGTAGGGAGGCAGAATTTAACAAAGGCCACTCGATGCTTAATAAACTCGAAAGAGTCTGCCTATTGGAAAGTACTAAGAAATGGATTGGTGGTGGTAGATGTGTTAAGATGCATGACTTGATTAGGGATATGGCCATCCAAATACTACAAGCGAACTCTCAAAGCATGGTCAAAGCAGGTGCACAGTTAAGAGAATTGTCGGGAGCAGAGGAGTGGACAGAGCATCTTATAAGAGTTTCACTGATGCATAACCAAATTGAAGAAATTCCTTCCAGCCATTCACCGAGGTGTCCCTGTCTTTCAACTCTATTGCTATGCAGAAACTCAGAGATGCAATTTATTGCAGATTCATTTTTTGAGCAGTTGCATGAGCTCAAGGTTCTTGATCTGTCTCATACAAATATCACAAAACTACCTGATTCTGTCTCTGAATTGGTGAGTCTCACTGCTTTAGTGCTCATTGGTTGTGATATGTTAAGGCATGTACCGTCATTAGAAAAGCTCTGGGCACTGAAGAGGTTAGATCTCTCTTGTACTTGGGCACTTGAAAAGATGCCTCAAGGCATGAAATGTCTATGCAACCTGAGGTATCTTAGAATGAATGGATGTGGTGAAAAGAAGTTTCCTAGTGGGTTGTTACCTAAGCTCTCTCACCTGCAAGTCTTTGTATTGGTGGAGTGGATTCCTGAAACTAGTAATAGAATAGAAGAATATGTTCCGATAATAGTTAAAGGTAAGGAAGTGGGATGCTTGAGGAAGTTGGAAAGTTTGGAATGCCATTTTGAAGGTTACTCAGACTACGTGGAGTATCTCAAATCTCGGGATGAAACCAAATCACTAACCACATACCAAATTCGTCTAGGACCACTAGATAAGTATCGTTATGGTTATGGTTATTATTATGTTGGTTGCAAAGGGAAAACAATTGTTTGCGGTAACTTGAATATCGATAGAGATGGAGATTTTCAGGTCATGTTCCCAAAGGACATTCAACAACTGACCATTGATAATAATGATGATGCAACAAGTTTATGCGATTTTTGGTCTCTAATAAAGAATGCAACTGAACTGGAGGCTATCAAGATTGTTAGTTGCAATAGCATGGAGAGCTTGGTTTCATCTTCTTGGTTCCGCTCTGCTCCACTACCATCTCCATCTTTGTCACAACCCGAATCCCGGATCCATGACCGGCACATAGGCAAGGTTCCCCTCCAAGGTTCCATACCTATGTGAACCCAAACTTACATACAAACATATCCTTCAAAACTCAATCAGAGTTGTTCAACGCAGCAATAACAACAAAACTAACTTTATAACATAATTCGATTTTCTTAATACAGGAGTTCATATAAATTTATAGTTTTGGAGGACTAACTTGACACAAAAGGAAAGTACAAATTACAACCAAAAAGCAGGTTTGGAAGATTCAACAAAAGTGACCTACTATCAAGCTATAAGCCTGAAAAGGATAAATAATGAGAGGGTGAGTTCAACAACTCAGTGAGTAGATAACGTTCAATATACACACACGAGGTAATATAACAATGAGAATTATATACAAGTATGGCTCTAGGTTCTTATAGAAAGGTTTTTCAAATAGGCCATATCAAGAATATCATATGGTAGAACTCGTCAGAAAATCAAAATGCAATGAGCATGAGGCTCCGTACTGTGGATGATCAGTCCACACAGGTTGGTGACTCCCCCGACCAACTAGGGTTCAGATACGATGTGCACAAAGACTAACACTACCCTGTTAGCATGGGTATTCTGACTAACATACCATAGGTTCATAATCATAATCAAACAAACATATTCATATCTCAAAGCTCAACTCATGACATCAATCAAATGAGGAGCTATCAATTCAGAAGTCAATTCAAAATATATGTTGGTTCATATCAAGAATTCAGATTCAATAATTGATCATGCTTTATCATAACAAGGATAATAATCAACATATATATTATCAAGAAGCATGATTCAATTCATATTAACAAATCAAATATTTATACTATTTCTCATGCATATGGAAAATTATCCACTCACCTGACTCAAAAGCAAACAGCACTCACAAGCTGAAACCGAAGGAAATCCTCCTGATGTCCTGCCGATAGAATATCAGGATTATCTGAATACAAAGGAGACATATTCAAAAACGACTCGAAAGGATATTTAACCTATTTAATACACTTAACTAAGGGTGTATACCGTAACCCTATATGTTTTTGAACTAACTAGTCAATTTTCTCAAAAACTCAAAATCTAACGGTTTTCCTGAAATCTAATCCATAATAAAAACAACTAATAAAATTGGTAATAATTCACTAAATAACTCTTAATTGTTCATCAAACTAATCTGAAAAGGCTAATATTACAGCTAAGGACTAATATGGAATTTTTCCATATTTTTAAGGGCCAAATTGTAATTTTCATCTAATGGAGGACCAAACTAAAATTTGTCATAAATCCATGAATATACTGAAATTCTGACCTTAATTAATCCTCAATTCTGTCCAGGATGTATCATTATGCTCCAGGGACCATTCTGGAATTTTACTAAATTTTTAGGGTCAAATTGTAATTTTTTGTCAAATTGGACCAAATTGAAAGTGTTAAATTATCTTATCTATACAGTAATTCTGCCCATAATTCATATGTCATTCTGTTCATAATCTCGGAATATGCTCCAAGGACCAATTTGTAATTTTCCAAAGTTCGGGGACTAAACTGTAATTTAATTACATGAAATGAGAAATTTATTTAGTTGTATTTATTGAACTTGTTTATTTAAATTAGAAAAAAATAATAAAAATAGCAACACAAATAAAACTGATCAAATAAATCGATGCTCTAAAAAACATTACGCAAGGTCGAACATATTGGGAATATTATTTAAAAATAATTACTTTTTATTTTGAAAAATAATGTTCATTTGTTTAAAACAAGAAAAATATTTAGATGAATTAGAATAATAACTTCAAAAATTAAATACAAACAAAAAAATTTAAAAATATATATATATATATATATATATATATATATATATATTAAAAAACTCGTGACCTAAGTCATAAGACCAAGATAAACTCATAGAAAAGAAATTGAAGATAATCAGAAAAATTAATATTTCAAAAAAAAAAACTAATGTATAATAATAATATCTTTAAAGAAAATGGAAAAAAAAAAACAAATGAGATTAACTTTTCAAATTCGTGATCGAAATCATTAGATCAGAAGTACTATAAATGAAAAAAAAAAAATGTGAAGCCCAATCTCCAACAAATCAAATGTCGAAAGATGAAATCGGGGAAAAAATCAATTACACAAAAGGATCTAAAAAAATTGTAATGAAAAGAATGAGGGTGAGAATCAAAATAAAAAATAAGTTAGAGGACAAGCTAAAATTTTCAGTTGGAGGGTTAAATTGAAACAAAAAAATAACTTTGACAAAAAGAGAAAAAAAATAAAAAGAAAGAACCTCGAATGGGAAAAAAAAAAAAACAATATAAACTTTGATTTAATGATGAAATTCAAAACCAGTAAAACTTTAACAAAAGGGTTAAGGAAAAAAATCAAAAATCAAAAGAATAATGACCAAAATAAAAATATATACATATGAGAAATTATAATTGAATGATTAAATTAAAAAAAAAACTTTTATAAAATGGATAAGAATGAAAATAAAAATTCAAAAGAATGAGGATTGAAATTGAAATACCAAAAACAAAGAGAATAAATGTGTATTTTTCCTAGCATCAAAGAGAAAAAGAAAAGGGGAAAAAGAAATAGTTACCGGCAACAAATCATCTATTATCCGCCGTTACGTGCCACACCAAAAAAATAGGACATGTCAGAGCATCATTTCAGAATAAATAAATAAAACTCAATATAAAAATACTAAAATACCCCTCATTATACTGAAATTACAAATAAACTCGTATGAAATGACAAAAAAAAAAAACCTCTAAATACATACCTAATTGTTTTTGTCTTTTCTAAAAGCAAAGTCATATTTTAATTGTAATCTTAGAAGAGAAAAACCAAAAAAATCATTGGTAAATAACTCTATTTTTTTTTCTTATTTGAAGTAAAGAAATATTTTTATTATTTTAAAGTTTTTGAAAAGATTAAAAAAACTTTTGATCAACATTTTAAATTTTCTTAAATTCAAGGGTAAAATTATATTTTTATTGTACAAATTTTTTTAAAAAAAACTAATATAACCCCAAACAATTTTTTAATAATTAATGAGCCTCTAGGGAGAAGGAAGGAAGGAAGGAAAAAAAAAAAAAAAACCAAACAACCATTATCACAAAGACTTCTATTATTTCCACTTAAGGATAAAATAATAATTTAACTTTAGCAATCCACACGGTAAAATGGTCAAGCCATATATTTCTTGTTAATTAGAGTGTAATTATCCTCCTACAATTTGTCAGATTGATTCAAAATTGCATTAATCAAATTTTAATTTTTGAATCCATCGGATAAAAATAATATCACAAAATTAAAATAATTCAAAAATATTAAAATAAAACAATTTAAAATAAAAAAAAATTAATTTTTTTTAAAACTAATGTTAAACAACCTTAAGAGATTGAGTGGTGGCACAACCCCTAAAATCCTTTCATGGTGGCAATTAGATCCTTGTTTCTATCATTGTTGACAACCTTAAGAGATCTGAAATCTTAAGCCACCCAGCTCTTCGCCTGAGAAAAGTTTCAAAAAAATATAATTGACTAAATTCTTTAACATGATTTAATATAATCCTTCGAAAACTCGGTTTAATTTTTTAAAAATACAATTCTTTAAAATAATATTACTTTAATTTTTTCACAAATAATAACCCACGACATCATTGCAAAAGAAAAAAAACGCCACCCGTTAGACAATCATGGAATTCGAAGAGACCAGTCAGTAAAAACAGGCATTCGTAAGCAATACCTTATTCTCCCCGAGGGTACCTCAGAATATGGTACATGACAGTCTAACAGCTTGTAATAAGAAAAGTGATCAAAGAAAAGCTCAAAATGAGAAGATGCTTCTAAGGCAAACAAGTTTCTTGAAATCACTGCTGTAAGAACAATCCCAAACCATTGGAGAACAGCCAAGAGCATTAAAAGACATCATCAAGAGCAGCTGACACTGCAGCAGAAGGCTTCTTTAACGCTTCCTGTGTCTTTCATCCCTTTCACTACTCCTGTGTCGCTTCCTGTGTCTTTCATCCCTTTCACTGCTCCTGTGTCGCTTCCTACGGTGTCTTTCATCCTCATCAGAACTTGGTGAATCTGACTCCGATTCGGAACTGCTGGAATCTGAATCAGATGAACCAGAACTTTCAGATTCGCCATCTGATCCAGATTCTGATTCTGGCAATTGTTCTTGTTGTTGCATGATCATCCGTGGCATATTCTTCAAGTACTCGCGCAAATTTTCTGTTATACCACCAAGCCCAATTGATGTGAAGAAGTTGATGGCAAACCTAGTGTTCTTGGGGTTATCTTTTGGAAAAATTGAATCAAATGAGTCTCGCATGGTTGGATCTGTGAGGCGCTCATTCAGTGTTCGTATACCAAGATGCTCTGACAATTCCTGCACCAGACATGACAACACTGAAATCAATAACTTAATCAAAAGGAAAAGTTCCGTACATATACCATAATGTTCAATTAAAGAATATTTCCTTTAGCCTTTATTTATCCGTTAAATGCTTTCTGAACAAAAAAAAAATAACTTGCAAGGTAGAACATTTGCATTGCCAACTGACATTTCCTCGATGGTTGGTTATATCACCAGGGTCATCAGTTATTTGAAGGCAGTTCACAGAAAACAAGGTTCTTGATCAAATTTACGCAGCAGCTTGTGAGAGGAGCTAACATTTAACATTATGCAAACCAACACACCACATTGTCCCATCTTGTAGATGGAAACCCAGATGCATAATATTGCAAAACTTAAAACTAAGGAAACAGAAACAACTAAGAATGATATAAAAGTAGGTCTCTCTAATTACCTGGAAGAGAATCTTGATAAAAATACGGGAAGAAGAAGTTGTATCCTCCTCAGTCAATCGTATGTAGGCTAAAACATGCCAAGGCAATGCATCAGTGCCAAGTAAATGGGCAAAAAACTTGGCCACATTGCGCAGCTTATTTGTTTCAAGACGATGAATCATCGAGTACTGTTGAACAAAGGACTTCTCAAAATTTTCCTGGTGCACTTTGTTGATCATACAGAATCGCTGCCCCAAAAGACCGTAATAACGAAGATATGTCCTCTCTTGACTGCAGCATTCCAAGAGCATAATGCAAAGCTCCATCTACACAAACCAAATGAAGAAAATGACTAAAGTAAAAGCCCATGAGACAGATCTCAGCAGTGGATGATGGAGTGAAAAGTGACTTATTCCAGCCAAATTATGAATAGTCAAAGACTGCTTTGTTGATTTTACATGGATTATAATTAACAACATTGAAACTCAGGGACTTGGAGATAAATAATAAAAAATATGAAGCAAAAGCTCAAGCAGGAAATCTAGCACACATGCAGGAAATGAAAAATAAAAACATACTTTAAGACAGAAAATCAATCAACTCGCCAGCATAATACAATGCATTAAGCTAGAAATACTCAAATAGTGCCCAAGCAACCAGAAAAAAGAAAAATGTACCCTACTAATTTACCCATAGATAATCACAGAACTCAGCTTCAGCAAACATCAAATTGCAGCATCAGCTACAGTAACTTGAAAATGCTGTCCTAAAAAACTATTGGATCCACCAAATATATAACAACTCTCACGATTATTGTACTAAGGGGACCAAATCACAAAAATTGACAGTTACCAAAATAGTTCTAAATTAGTGGAAAGCCAGTAACACAAGGAAATGAATTGAAAATATGCCATTGAGTCAAGAGTTTTTATGGCTTACCTCTTGTCCCGGCTCTAGTTTAATTTTCAATAGTTTGTGGCCAGCCTCCTCAAAATCTACACTGGACATGATTGTCAGATAGATTGTTCTCCGAAGGTTTATAAGGTTTGTTTCTGTCTGATCATCTATTCGCATCTGCTCTTCATCTTCTTCCTCGGATTCATCTTCTTCATCGTCATCGTCATCCTCCTCATCACCAGAAGCTGCATCAGAACCATCTTCGTCCTCAGACTCCTCACCAAGAAGGCTTTTCTTCAATTCTTCATAGCGCTTCTCATTCTCCAGGAAATTAGGATCTGGTTTGAAGACATCTGAAGAAGAACAAACAACAAAGATTCACAACCATATATACAGGAATAGATAATCAATCAATCAATCTGTGAAAGACAACTCAGTGTCCTGGACATACCAAGAGTGATCTCTGCAACTATGTCCTCTGAGAGAGATATCTCATGAGTTAACTGGTCTTCCTGGTCTACAAGGTCCAATTCTGGACGAACAGCAGGGTACCCCTGCAAATGAAATTCACCGAAAGGTTGTTTAGCCCACACTTGCCTTGTTGAACAATGAACATATATTCTGGTGAATAATATATCACATAAAAATATAAGACACAAGAATGCACCTGAAATTTGGCTTTTCTTATAGCAAAAAGGCCTTCAATTAAAAATTGAACCCTCTTGTCTATCTCTCCTTCATGAAGAATTCCACGAAATCGCTCAAAAGCTCCTGTAAAATCACAACACCCATAAATAAAAGACTGTAAAAGAGATAGAGGAATGTCATACAACCAGATGCATTTCCTCCCACAAAAAATGTTTAAAGCAAACCATTAATGGCAAACCCATCAAACAATAAGAACCAAAATTCCAAGGCATTGAATACCCAACACAAAATAAGCCACTAAAGCTCCAAACCATATGTTTTCTTAAATAGAACAACAAACTTCAACATGTAATTTTCAGCTGAAAGAAACAACTTTGCACTATTACCCAATTCATTATCAATCCAGTTCACATGCCATTGGTAAAGCTACTGGCCACTATGAATGTGGAATGGCAATGTCTCTTTCAAAAAGTACATGATGCAGCCATAGGTTGGTATGATCATGCTGTTATCTAACCTAGGTCAGTATAAAATGAAAACAATGTATAGTTCTAATACAGATGTGCCAGAAACCTTACGTCTAACTAAGATATCTAAGGGAGAAGGGAAAGATTCCTTCAAAAAATGTTCATTCTGTAAACAAGAAGAGAATTAGTTTTAAACATATTGATATCTTGGTTGTGTCTAAAAAGAGTTATATTAGGAAAGGAGGTCCATGGAACCTATAGAAATGATAAGCAAGCATGATGTCCCCTTTATATAACTTTACATTTCAAAACCTAAAAATAAATGGAACATCATTCCAAATACAGTGAAAATATTAGTCAAATCCTCTGATGGATTGGTGAATGAAAACAAACCACTGCCAAATGCAGACAGGGATCCCTGAGGTCCACTAGCATACCAACTAAGAGACAGGGTAACCTAATTACAAATATAAGCACAAGATGAAGACTAAAAAATCCTAAGAAGAGAGCTATATAGTCCCTAGTCAAATAAGCATATTAAAAGAATTCTGAACAAATGCATATATAAGCAGAGCAGTATTTTTACCATCTAAGCCTTTTGGTGACACATCCTGAAGCATTGATCCACATTCTGTGACAAACCCCACAGCCACCTCAACACTGTCGTCAGTGGGATTTTCCAGCAAAACAGCAAGGAGTTCTAGAGCAATAATCTCATGAGCTACTTGCTGGTTTACAAGATGTGCTATAAATTTAACAGCAGCTAACAATTGTGGCTGTAAATATAATAAACAGGTGAAGACAATCAAAAGCAACTCAAAGTATTAACAAATGTTCACAAAAGCAAAAATCCTCCCAGTGAAGTGAGTAGGTGCAGACACATACCTTGTCATTCCGTTTGAAGGCTCTCTTTAGCTGCAGAACTATCCTTCTCAACAGAAGATCACCCACCTCAGGGAACTTGGTGTTGACAACAGCAACCAGTGCAGCAAAAACATCAGTGAATCTTGAAGATGCCATCTGTGACTTCATACACGACCGGCAAAAAAGTCCCCTTCCCCGTATCAAATTCTCAGAAAACAGTTCTGGGATGATATTCTTTATATTAGAAGCATTAACCTTGTTCACAAGTCCATTAATACTCTTACGCAGTGCATCCCAAGTCAGCCTTTGGTACTCAGTACTACTTTTGTCTTCAACCTCTTTCATCATCCTCGCCAACCTAAATGGAGGAATATAAACCCCACCGGTCTTACCCAAAATCGAAGCATCGGCACCCCCATTTCCTTCTTCCGCTGCCATTCCTCTCTTAGGTTTCGACTCTTCAGCAGTCCTGCTACGACCCTCCTCTTTCTCCTTCAAATTCTCTGCTTCGTTTCCCGTCTTATTCCTCTCCTTACGTCTCCCGTTTCTTCTATCACCACCATCATCATAGTCTCTATCTATACGCCTCCTATCCCTATTCCTATCTTGCTCCGATTTTGTTCTCACCCCACTATCATCCTCATCATCTAAAGCCCGATGCCTTTCATGCCTGTCCCTCCTTCTATAACTATCCTCAATTTCTCTCCTTCTATGCCCATTCTCAAACCGATCATTTCTCTCTCTTTCTCTCCTCTCCCTCTTCCTCCTCCTATCATCCTCTTCATCAGAACTCCTTCTAACCCTTTCCTTTTCCTTTTCCTTCTCCTTCTCTCCTTCTCTCGCCGCCCCTCATGACTTCTATTTTTCTCCACCAACTCTCCTTCTTCCTCAGAACTCTCCCTAACTTCCTTCCTCTCTCGACTAAATCTCTCCTCATCTCTAGCCTTATCGATAAGCTTACTCCTTTCACCGAGCTTATCTTGTTTTTTCTCTAATGATTCATCACTTTCAGCCCTATCGCGACGCCTACTACGTTCGTCGCGCTTATCCTGTCTCTTATTATCTAACGATTCATCACTCTCATCTCCATGGACGCCCCGAATACGATGACTGTCTGATTTTGAATCTCTTTTACTATCACGAAGACGACGTCTGTCTATCTCTTCATCACTAGATTCACGGCTGCTGCTGCTGTATCTTCTCGGCATAATTGAAATTCAAACCCTAACTGAATCTTAAAACTATACTAATCCTTTAGCAAATTAATAAAAACCTAAAGCTGTTGAGATTAACTTACTTTAGCGTACCTTAAATCACAAATTGCGGGAAGAGGGAGACGGTGGTGAGATGCGAAGGAGATCGACGAGGAGAGACTTGGCTTTTTTAAAAAAAAAAAGAGAGAGAGGGATCGAGTGGCTTATGGTATTTTTATTGAGATGTCCAAACAAACCCTTGAGGGGGAATGGCTGTGGGCCTGTGGCATTCCTGATGAAATCGTCCCTAGACTCCTAGTAAACGATTGGCCGCCCTAGGATGAGAGCGAAATTTTCATAAACGTAAAACAACATTATGCAAGTGGCTAGATTTTTTTTAACATGATCATTAATTAAACCTAATCCAACAATTCAAATTTAAAAACCCACGACTCATTGTAAAATCATGTAAAAATTATATGAATATAAATATTTGATTTAATGAGTTTTAAAAAATTAACTAAAAACATTTGACAAACATGCAAAAAATTAATTTAAATGATCAATAAACTATGATCTGATTTTTAAAAAGTATTTTTTAAATATTAAAATATTAGATTGATTTAAATTAACTTAAGTTTATCCACCAAAACTGTAATCTTAGTTATGAATTTCTCTAGGTTCAATAATATTTTTTTAATTTAATTATTTGATAACAAAATACAAATATCAATTCAAAATCAACTAAATATTAAAAAGATAAAATTAAAAAATATTTTAAAAATCTAATTTTAAGAATAAAATTATAAATAATATATATATATAATAAAAAAAAAAACAAGGTTTGTCATGCAAGCTTAGATGACCCAACATTTTATGCCATGAAAACAATTCTAGATACTTAGAGCGTGTTTGGGAGTATGGTTGTTGTTGCTTTTCAAAATGTTTTTCACTTAGAAAAGAATGTCAATAATATTTTTTTTATTTTTTAAAAATTATTTTTGAGATCAGCACATCAAAATGATTTGAAAATATCAAAAACATATTAATTCAAAGCAAAAAAAAAAAATTCAAATTTTTTCGGAAATGCTTTTAAAAAGCACTCCCAAACACCCTCTTAGATTTGAGGCATGCACGCGCACCTAGACCATAATTTTTTTTTGAGTGAATGATCTTTTATTATTATTTTTTAAAATCTAATTACATCTAATTAAATTATAAAATGATTCAATTAAAAGAAATAAAAGTTTAAAAACAAAACAAAACAAAAAAAATAAGTGATTCATTATAATAAAGCATCTAGGGTTATATCCCATAATTTTTTAGTTTATAGGTAATATGTTTTAATTTAATTTTTTAATTGAGGAAATTATTTTACTTTAGACAATAAATTTTTTTTTTTTTTGTATTTTGGTATTTGTTTTTATTTTATTGTTGATTATTAATTAATTATTTTTCAAAAATTGGGGTCAAATTAATTGCAATGTGCCTTTAGATTTTAGATCAAATATGTATTTAAAATTATGCTATTATTTCTAAAATAAAATTAAGAATCTATTCTTAAAGTATATTGATTTAATTTTTTTAAAAAAAAAAGAGACATTAATCATTTTTCTTTAAAAAATATTCCATAAATTAAAAATTGCCTATCTTTTAACAAAAAGTAAATTCCTAAAGAAGGAAAAGGAAAACATTGATTGAATAAGAAATTCCCAAAAAGGGATAAATTTTAAATAGTAGGGGTAAAATAATTGGAAATATATGTTTAGTTTAAATCCTAAAGCACATGATAAATATTTATTTCCCGTAAGAATGTATGGAAAACAAAAAAAAATGATTAGTTTTCCATATTCTCAACACAACCGAATAACGAAAACTTACATATTAAATTATTATTTAAAAAAAAAAAAAAAAAACAATTGTGTCTATAAGATCCGGGCTTGCACTCATGGGTCTGAGAACTAGCCCGTATGCACATGGGCTATTTCCTTCTCCTCCTGTTTCTGCATCTAGGGATTAAACCTTGATATTAATTAGTGAGGCTGGAAACTGAAATAAGGGTGCGTTTGTTTAATCTTAATTTTTTTATTTGTAGTGTAAAAAATTACAGTTAGGTGTTTAGTAATATACCAAACTATGTTTTATACTGTGAGATCTATCAAAAAATTGAGTTTGAAATACAGTTTTTGTGAAGCAGTTGTTACATGCTTTTTTAACTGAATTTCATAAAATTCTGTTTGTTTTTATATTTTAAAAATATTTTTTAAAAAATTTAATTTTTTTTATTTTTTCTTTACTTCAATTTTTGTTTATATTTTCAGATTATTTTGATGCCCTGATATTAAAATTAATTTTTAAAAAATAATAATAAAAAAAATTTAACCACAATCACAAAAACAACCTCAAAAACAAATATTTTTTAAGTGCCGAATTGTGAAATATATTAAAAAGTTTCTTCAAAAAAATACCATAAAAAACTTATTAATGGCGCAAATACTATATGAATTGAGAAATGATGGACAAGGAAAATGAATTCTGGTGAATAATAAATTGTGTGCGAGTTCCATGGTGAAGATTTTTTTGGGTCTTGAGTCGAAAAAATTAATTTCCATTTTAGTTATTCATCTTTTTATTCTTTTATTTAGTTTTTATTCTCTCTTTTTTTGTACCATTTTCAAAGGGGTAAAATAAATTCATAGCCCCTTAAGCTTTTCAAATTGGTCCATGGCCCCTCGTTGTAATTCTAGTCATTCGAAAAATTGAGTTAGGTTTTTTATCAATTTTGTTTTTTTCAAAAACATCTAATAAATATTTTTATTATATCAATCAACTAATTTTTTAATTCAAAATATTCAAAATAAGTCCAAAAACACAAAATCAATATGGAAAAAAAATCCCTCAACCCCAATCTCTATTTTTATAAGTAAAATAAAGATTTAAAAACACTTTAATAAAACTTTTATCGTCGAATGAAATACCTTAATGATAACTTTTTTTTTTCTAGTAATTTTTTTTTAAAACTCAAATAATAAAAAATAAATAAAATAATTTTTTAACTTAATCAAAATTTTTCAAAAAACTTCGAGATTTGTCACATATTTTTATTATGTTTTACATTATGGTTATCTTTTTATTTTATTTTATCTTTTTATTATAATTTAAAACTAACATCAAGATTTGCCACATATTTTTTTTATGTTTTACATTATGGTTATATTTTTTAAAATTTTATCTTTTATTATAATTTAAAACTTCATCAGATAGAATTATATCATAAAAGAATTTAATAAAAAAAAAATTTGACGAACTATTTCCGACCATAAATTCATAAATTATTGATGAGATTTTTTTTAACAGGTTATTTCTATCCGTAGATTTATATCCGTAGATTTACCGGTAAGATCCTGAAGAAAAGGATACAAGAAGATATATTGCTCTACTTCATACATTTCAAGGTCTTGATCAAGAAAGGAAAAGAAACGACTAGCCTGTAGAGAGGAACTGCTGCATTAGACGACCCAAGAAAGGAATCTTGAAAGACTTTGGACAGAAAAATGTCTCTGAGCTTCTTTTCACCATTAAAACCTGTAGCCAGCTTGACCAAATCAGTCTCTAGAGATGTTACCCTCATCACCAACCTTGATGCCTTCTCTGAAGAAGCTAAAATTGGGAGCCTTCTTCAATATGATGCTTCCCCTCTTCAACTTTTATCATAGAATCCTTGTGGAACAGCTGGGAATGAACAAGAATGAAGTTCTGGTAGATTCCAATGTTCAGTCCTGTTATTAAATCTGGACCCCGACAGGTCTAATTGGCAATCAATTCAAAACCTGACACGAGTTGAATTTCATTTCAAATCATTTGGAATATTAATTCAACTAAACTCGAGTGACCTGAGAGAATCAACTCTGCAGAGAAAAAAAAAACTAGAACATATCATTTTGGACTCGGATTTACCCAACAATCTTGTGACCTATGCCCTAAACAGGGTTAAACTGCAGACTGGTCTAACAATTATGTTTTCTAGAGGAATATTAAATGCAAAAATATGGATGATTCTAATAGTATTCAACATACTAGCATTTGCTGCTGCGCACTCCATTGCAATGTCCACTGCCAATTTCTGGAACCCAGTAACAGTAACTCGCTTGCCTCTTACAAAATCATGAGCACTTTCATTATCCATGTTGGCATAGTCCACATCATGGATCACCTTGCCATCAAATACTTCCGGTCCCTTGTCAGGAGGAGATTCAGGAATCTTTGGAACATCACTGAATCGACCGATGCAAAGGATCACAAAGGCCACTTTGTATACCTGTTTTTTCAATAACCTTGAGTAGGACAGCAGGATTTCAGAGACCATGTATTTCTATCAGACTAATGCCAAGGGGATCTGAAACATTTTAACATTTTTTGCACATCCGATGTCCAGAAATCTAAGTTTTGTTGAAACGTGCTGGTTAAATCACAAAATTGAATCCCATAGAGCTGTTTTCATGGAATTTTCCAGCCATTAACCCCTTCTTTGATCAAAGCATATTCACCGCCAAACTCTTCTTCTTTTCCAGAGAAACCTTCAGGAAGACGCTTCACATGAGGTGGTATGTTAACCACTACCCAATGTGGCCAAGGCACATTAGGGCCATCAGGGTCTGATATATCCAAGTCCTGCACCACAAGAGCTGGGCTCTTGGTTCCTTCTGGCACGTTGTACCATTCAACTGGTGGAGATAAGTTCTTTTTTGCACCTTGACCTTCTCCTGTGTACTTCCTTGGTAACCTTCCTTCATTATCTATCTCAGGTGATACCAGCCTGAATTCATCAGCCATCACTAATTACTACCACAAGCTTAGCTTTGATAGGTTCTCCACCCTCATTTGAAACTGGTCTGTGAAGATGATTCATATAGAGTTCTGGCTTTTAAGGTTGTATGGGTGCAGGACACGCGGTGGAAGAAATTTCGAGGTATCAAGAGAAGGTGCACGAAGAATAGATGGGTGCAGACACATGGAAGCACGCGTGGAGAAAGAAGGGTTTTAGACGATCTATACTAAAATGTTGTATGATTAGTTGAAGTAATTTGCTTAAGCTAAAGAAATTGATTACATTATGGAGATGGGTTATACGATGCACAATCAGATAGAAGACCATACAAACCCTTGTTAGAAATGAAACCAGCAAGGTATTAGCCTGACCTCCTAGAAGAACTGGAAGAAGGATAGATAAAAGTAGAGAGATTGCATGGAAGAGATTGAGTTTATTCTCTCTTTGACAATAAAGACAAGGACCCGAAGAAGAACCCGAAAAATCCCACGAATGCTTCCTTAATTGTATACCTCATGGTTTCAATTTAGATGGATCTTCCATTTTACACGTTCCATCATTCCCTTTGTCCGTCCCTCTTGACAAGCATAGCCCTGGTTAGTAATAGAACTTCAAGATTAGTCATTTGAGGCCAGTTAAAAGCCTAGAAAGGGATAAAAGAAACATAATCATGTTTCATGGACCCGAGTATGCTCTAATTGGGGAAGAAATACAACGAAAATTGACCAGAGTTAGAAGTGGAGAGACAGAAAACACATGCAGAGCATCATAATGGCGATGGATCATTAGACGAGCAAAACACAGATAGAACATTGCAGCTCAAACACGATGTTGAATATTAATGTGAAATGGTATCCAGGAAATAAGTCCATAACACAGTGATTTCACATAAACAGGGTCAGGGACAGCTCTCGTCTCAAAGCATAACAGCCACTGAAATAGTTTGCCATGGACCTTCAGAATGAGGATCAACCGGGGGATTATATATCTTCAGGCCCCTTAAGCTGCTGGTACAATTGGCTTCTTCTTTGTGATGAAACACTCTAGCTATAAAACTTAACTTCGAATGACTCGATACCAGTTAGTGAGACACAGGGAAACACAAACGTTATTGTAGCAGTTTTAGGATTAATGACTAGTGTTTATGCGAAGTTTCAGGTAAGAGAATAAATCAATCTTCATTCTAAGAGATATCGTAGGGGTACTGATCCATCAAACACCATTTCAGCTGGGCCAGTCATGTACACATGGTTGTCTTCCTCCCTCCACTCAATCTCCAGTGGACCTCCAGGTAGATCAACCGTGCAATTCTGTTTAACAAGAACATTGGCAACTCGTGTGTGAGGAGAAAAAAAAAATACTGATCAGATATCTAATACAGAAAAAATAATCAAAATAGCTAGCATCCAGCAATAACTCTAGGAAAGCTCTGAGCTTGAAATAAATGAATCTTGTTTGGAAATAGAAGATGTTCAAAGACTAGCTAGATAATCTGAAGGCAAGTTTAAACTTTTAATCTGAAACTTACCCTCCCAGCACGTCCCTCTAGAACTGCCGCAACAACCGTTGCGCAGGCCCCAGTTCCACAGGCTAGTGTTGCTCCTACAATCCCAGGGCCATAATGTGAGTATTCCAGTCAAATAATCATAAAGGATTAGTAGATACAAAACAACATGGTAGCAACACGTGATTTATGAAATAGATGCAAAACCACTTGGTAGCAACACGTGATTTATGAACTATGACTGTAGAATACATGAATATATCCATTAATGTCCATGGCAAACTAACCTGCACCACGCTCCCATACACGCATTTTGAGATGTGAAGGGGAATAGACTTGCACAAACTCTGCAAATCATGTAAAAAATTAGATAAAAAGATGATAGAAATAAATTTTAGCAATAAGATCCAACAGCGAATGGTCAAAAGACAGCAGAGAAGTACTGATCACCAGATTTATGAAATGTTACTGCTTGAGAATGCAGGCACAAATATATCAATGCAGGCAAATTCACATGCTCACTCATGCATGCGATGGCAGAGAGCAGTATATGCATGCTAGAGCGGGTTTGAGATTATCAAAGTCCTCAAAGACAACTTTCAGAAACAACACAACTTCTGATTTGTTTTTATGTGTATTTTCACCTGTAAATCTTTTTCAAGTTGCAAATTGCAAAATATAAGAATTTAATAGATAAAAAAGGGATAGCTATCCTCACCATCCTATAGTTTCCTCAATTTTACACTTGGCGAAATTTATTGAAAACATGCTCGGTCAACAAAAAATCTCAAATCAATTGAAATGACCAAAATAACCCCATATATATTATATCTAAAAGAAAAACCTAAATGACACCCTAACCTTCTCTCTCTTAGATTTACGAATTCTTTCTCTTCATAATCAAAATTCTCTTTCTAAACCTAAATCGATTACAAAATCACAAATTATGTCATTTGTAGCCGACTATCTTGGAAAATTTCTTTTCTTTTGGAAACAAGTAGTCTCTTCTCATCACCAACTGCTGGAATATCTCTCTCTAGTGTTGGTCGTCTGGAACTCAGCAACAAAAAGGTATGTCTCAATTGTTTTTTTGAATCAAGACTTCGATAATCATTGTCAGCAGGTTTAGTTGTTAAATATTGTTATTTCATTAGAATATAGGTTTTATGACTCGATTTAACCATAAAAACCTAAATTTGTAACTGTTGAACTGTAGATCCCATTTCTAAAAAATCCTAAAAATTCAATTGTTATTGTTCAAACTTTGATATTCAGAATCCCAAATGGTAGCATTGTTTCCATTATGAGCTTGTCAATAAGTGGCTTGTCACTTAGTCAATTTGCCTACTCTGCAGAGCTTTTACTGGAGCTGACTCAGTTGTTTTATCTATCACAACAGAGTAAACAAAGAAACCCCAGTTTATATTTCTGTAGATTATGTCTGTAAATGAATTAGATTATAGCAATTAAATCACGAATGTTCTTGCAAAGCATTGCTCTGTTTGTCTCTAGAGTTATGAATATTTTTATGAGCACAAGAACCTTGTTGCAGATATGTAACAAGAAGGTGGATATAATTGATAAAAGAGAATGAGCCTTCTATAATCATTTTTCTCATAACCCAGCTATGAATTTCTCAATTTTATCCCTCTGAGGATTACAAGGGTTGTTGCAATGTGTATTGATTGCCATTTATTCTATGAATTCTCTCAAAGACTTAAATCTCTCCTTATAGGATTTAGGGCCAGGAATTCAATAACACTTTCTCAACATTTTTTAACAAATCAGAGCTGAAAATGAAATGCTAAATCAATTTCTACATCCTTTTCAGTTTTAAAAAAAAAAAAAAGATAAGAAAAAAATGTATACATCATTTTCAGCATTTCTAGCCAACATTAATGCTTTGCAAAAATTCTACAAATAACTGGTGTGCTACTGAACATAATTCCAGGACATGCCAACATTAATGTGGTTGATGTATTTTGGCAGCTGGGTTGAAGAATTTTTGATAGTTGAATTGAAGAATTATATCAGTGTTTTTATGGCTTGTGCTTATGTGTGTTTTGACGTAAGAATATTTGAATTTTTGGCAGTGGAATTGGTGGAGAAGAAATGAGTTTCTGTTGTGTGTTTTTTATGGAGAAGAAATGTGTGTATTTTTTGAAGAAGAAAAATGGGAGTTGAAATGTGGTCCAGCAAAAAAAAATTGCAACGATAACTTTCTTCGTTAATTTGATTAATTTGATGCACCGGGGTTCTTAAGTCTTCAAATGATATATAATGGAAAATTTGATACTTGGATTTTTTTATTGATTTTTTTTGGCGCCATGTAAAGTATTAAAAACATATAAAGTTCAGGATGTTTTCTGTAATTTTCGAACAAAGGGTAGAATTAAGTAAACTACAATATGATCAGGTAATTTTCCACACACAAAAAATCCCTAAAATTGCAGAACTTTAATCGATTTAAAATACACCAGACAGGAGATCATTCATAAATCATAAGAGGATACCAATTCAATGAAAGTGCCAAGATTTTAATCATTCAAAGGATGTATGAGATCAAAAACTTCAAACTTCAAATCAATATCCTATCAGGCACTCATTCCATAATCCAAAATTTAAGCAACATGAAAAAAAATTCAACATAATCAAGCTTTGGAAACTGTTATAATCCAAGACTTTTCACCACGAGTACTAACCAGTGTTTGTTCGTGCTGGGAACACCTCATGATGTTCGAACTTGGGACCAATTTGAGCCAAATTTAATGCATCAACCTGCAAATCCTGTCGTCACAAACAGAGGAACAAAAAGCATCAATAACTAACCAGCAAAGAACACCAATCATACCTTCCCAGTTAAGCCGTAACACTCAAATGCCAAAGTTCTAACCAGAAGTACATACCTGCCCTCCTTTGATACCGAAAGTGACACAATGAGGATTCCCCATACTAACACAAGTCACATTCCAAGTCACTCCATCCACAACCAATTCCGACTTAACAACAGCATCATTCTTATTCGCGGCCAATTTCGTCGGTACATCAGCTGCTTTAAGCACCGGCTCTCCCATATCAACCTTAACTTGCCCATCTTCTTGAATCTCAGGAACAATCAAGCCAGCACCAGTATGCACAGAAAAACTCAGCTTCTTAACATGTAAATTCTCTAGCTCAGCAATAAACCTTGCAAAACACCGCACCCCATTTCCACACATCTCCGGCTCACTCCCATCAGAATTAAATATCCTCATTGTATAATCAGTCCCATTAATCCCTGGCAATGCAAAAATCACCCCATCTGCCCCAATCCCAAAATTCCTATCACATAACTTCGCTGCTTGCTCTGGAGTTATCTTGGGTTCGCTAGAGTCCCTGTTATCAACCTGGCTCAAACAAACCAAGAAGCTTAAGAAACGCATAAAAAAGAAAAGAGAAGTTTCAATCTTTGGTTATGTTATGGAAAAGGGGATTACCAAAATGAAATCATTGCCGAGGCCGTGGTATTTGACAAAGTGAAGGTATCTGCTGCCTTCTCTTTGATCAAGAAAGGAGGTTTTTGATGAAGTTTTCTGGGTGGCTGCTGAATCGATGCTCGTTGAGGAAACTACCAGTGGCCGAAAGTTTGGGTTTTTGAGAGAGTTCAATCGAATAATAGGGAAAGAAGTGGAAGAGAGGAAGAGTTGGGAATGACGATTTGAGGGTTTTACAGAGAGGGATGTGGCGGCGGCGGCTGCAATGGCTTCGGCCATGGCTGCTGTGGTTTTGGAGGTTTTGGGTCGTTGGGGACAGAAGAGAAAAGAAGCGGTCACGACTCACGACTCTACGTGTGTCTGACGTTTCAATGTCTTTTTTAATTCTTTGATACGGAGGGAGGGCTCGAGAATTTTCTGCTTAATTAATTTGTTTGAAAAGGTGTTTTTAAAAAATTAATTTTTTTATTTTTTCGTTTTATATTAGAATTTTTGGGGCGTTTTTTAGATTATATTTTTATGTAAAAAATAATTTTTTAAAAAAATATATTATTTTGATGTATTTTCGAGTAAAAAATATTTAAAAAGAAATCACAACTATATCCTTAAATATTTTTTAAAAAAAATTATATTTTTACCTTTTAATAAAAAAAAATCAATAAACTGGTCTATGGTAAAAAAAAGTTTTTATACAAGACTCATGTTCATTTTATTCCATGATTGTGAGTGTCTTTGCAAATTTTTACAATTAGTTATCTTTAAAAACAAAACAAAAATAATTTTGGTCTAGGGGATTTTTCTGAAATTTTCTTTTATCATGCATGGTATAATTAATTCATTGTCTTTGCAACCAAAAGTTCTTAGGCTTAGTTTCATGGACATATTATTCATTTCACTTTTTTTTTTTTTTGCAATATTATGCAGTTTAAGTGGCAATTTGATAATTTAATTGATAAAAATATGAAAAAATTAAAAAGTTGATGGCCATTTAGTGGAGTGCGCCAACGAATAAGCAACCCAGTTATCTCCGAGCAGCATATATGGTGGCTCACTACGGATAAAAATAGGCTTCGTTGGTCTTTTCCGGTTCATCACAACAAGGCCTCCCTTCTTGGGTAGCCCCTGTACCTGAATTCCATCTAGTTTGGTGGCAGTTGGCTTCTTCTTTTTCTTTTTTTTTTCTTACTTGGTTTCCATGCCTTGTCATGATTTATTTACAGTAACCTTTTAATTTGTTTGTTTTAGGAATTTGTTTTATATTTTTTTAAATTATTATTATTATTTAATTAATTCATAGAATTGAAAAAAAAATGATTTCATCCTCCATCAATTTTTTTTATTTTATATTCATTTTTTTATGATTTCATCTTTATTTTTTATATTTACCTATTAGATTTTATTTTTATTTTTTTATTGTTATTTTTTTTACACTAACGAGTTTTTAAAATTAATATTTTATATTTCATTTTTCAACATTAAACAAAGCTTCTTGATTGGCAAAGATTTAAGACGTTATAAATTTTAGAAATTAACCCGGGTTTAGGAGATTTGTTTAGATTCACTTGTTTTTTTAACTCAAGTTTTTTCAATTTTCATCTTTTAATATTTGATTTAATTGGATATTGACTCTGTAATTTTATTTATCTTGCTTTATATAAGATTTTTTTTATTATTTAAAAAATGACCCAAGGTTTTTTTATTTGTCATTTTTGTTTGTTAGATTTAACTTCTTTAAAGAATTATTTTAAGTAATTGCTCAATATTTAAAAAAAAAACATATCATCCAGTAAGTCACCTAGTTATTTTACATTTTCTAAAAAGTCAGGAAAAAATATCCACCCTGCAGCTGAGGCAAAAATTAATTTTTTTTATTTTTTTTTTTAATATTTTTTTTTTTAGTTTCATACTTTAGCATGGGGGGGATTGGGTCAATTATTTTTATTTTTTTTATTATTTATATAGGATTTTTTATTAATTTAAAAATAATATCGGTATTTTAAGTCTTTTAATTTATCTTTTTGTGTTAAATTTTAATCATATTATTAAATCAACCTAACTTAATAGATTCAGTCAAATCAATAACCAGAGTCTCAAATTTTCCTTTCTTCTTTAAAAACATTGGCATTAAATGAGATTCAAATCATGAGTTTTGCGGATTAAACATGGTTGGCCCAAGTCGATTGAGTGTGTCCTTATCTTAATATTTTTTTTAAGAAAATATGTCATCTAATATATCATCAGCTTAATAATGTAATAGTGTTTCATCTATTATACATCAAATTTTTTACTTGCTGATATTTTTATATTTTTTCTAGGTTTTTAAAAAAATGATCTAACTTGCTGCTTAACACGAGTAAAAAAACTAAAAAAGATTCATAGAATTATTATAGATATAATAGACTTGTTACACTATGGATTGCAACAATGTAATTATGAATTTACTTTTCCCCAAATAAACTAGTTATTAAGAGTAATACGGTCTTTTAGTAAGGTTCATTAGTCATTATCACATATCGATCTTTTTGAAATTTTTAAAGCATAGTAAAATAATTAAATTACTTTTAAAAGTAAAACTTATTTAATTGATATCTATAGACTTTTTCATCTTTTCATTCTCGTTTTTTAGTTATAATCAAGTTAATTATAAAATAAACAAACATTTAAAAAAAAAAAAAACTAAAAGAGATGGGGATTCATTTGTAGACATTACTCATCATAGTGGATTGTAACAGTGTAATTATGAATTTAGCTTTCAAAAAATATCAATGGATTGGCTATTGGGGTGGTAACAAGGTTTTTTAACAAGGTGTATTAGTTATTGTCAGATTGATTGGGGACAACTTGGTTTTTTTAAAAATTTTAAAGTACAATAAAATGATAATATTACCTTTAAAAAAATGTTATTTTATTGGCATCCAAGTGTTTTTTTTTTTCTTTTCATGCTGATTTTGTAGTTATAATGAAGTTGATTGAGAGACAATTTTTTATTTCAATAAATATAAAATATAATTTAAAAAAAAAAAATAACACGTGTGACAACTTATAGCAACAAAAGATGACCTCCCTTTATGTTTTTGAATCGTCTCGGCAAACCCTCCTTTCCTAAGTAGCGTGTGTAGCTTACTAATCTCTGATTTGATGATAGCATCCTTCTTTTTTCTTTTTTTTCCCCTTTTTTTCTCTCACCTCCTTATATTTCATGCTTGACCCTTCAATTTTTCAAAGCAACCTTTTAATTTATATTTTTCTTCAAATTTGATGTATATTCTTTTGATTACCATTTATTTTATTTTGAAGTAATAAATAAAATTGGGATTTGTTTTAATTTCATCTTCCAGTTTTTTCGTCTTTGAAATTTGGTTTTCTTTTTTTTATTGTATTTTTTTATTTGAGCTAATTTTTAAAATAATATATATATTTTTTATTTTTTAAAATTTTTTTTAACATCCAACACATTAAGACAATTAAAAATTATAAAAAAATATTTTTAATAAAAAAAATAAAAAATTTTACACAGAGATTCCGAAACAACCTCTTAGTCTGCAATAATTTGAGAACAATATTGTTCCTATTCCTAGAGTCCAAACACTTACTCTGAAAGAAATAGATAGAGTGGAAAACTTCTCTGTGGAACGATCATCTATGATTATAGGGTTTAAAATCACCACTTCCTTACTTTTGAAGTTGTTATAAGTAATCTAAGAATTATTAGGTATTATAATAAAAGAGAGACCTGCCATAAGAATTATTTACGTATCTCAATTATTTTTTTTTTTTTTTATTTACGTATCTCAATTTTGTATGTGTGGACTGTGGAGTATTTTCATAAAAGGACCGAATAATTCTTTACCCGATTTGGACCATTCTTGACCACAAACTGTAACTCTGAGATGCAGTCGACAAACTATAACACTAAAATGGACTTTTAAATTGATGGGCTAACCCATCTTGTTGAGCTGGTGTAGAAAGTTAGTTAGGTGAGTATGGATTAGTTTTCAGCCTGGTCAGGTGGGTTCGGTCGATCATGGGCTTTGCCAATTTAAAGTTTCATAATGAAGATATTGTTTGAGATTATAAAAATAATTAATTTTTAAAATATTTTTTATTTTAAAATATATTAAAATAATGTGTGTGTGTTTTTTTTAAATCATAAAATAAATTAGTTTGAAATAAAATAAATTTCAAAAACGTTTTCTGAACTAAAAAAACACCTTAAAAACTAAACTTAAGGTGTAAGGTGACTTCTTTGTCTTCTTCTTCATTTCTCCTATTTTTTTCTTTTTTTTTAAAAAAAAAATTTCTTAATTTTTAATTTATCTTTATAAATTATTTTATTTTTTTTATATAAAATTATCATAATTTAAAATAAACATCCCGTAATAGTAAAAAAACCCAAAATTAATTTAAAGTTTTCATGACTTCATCAAACTAGATGTATTTTTTTATTAACTGCTCGGTTATTTATATGCTATCAATGGAAGACGGATAGTTTATCTTGTCTGCTTATATTCCTTATTATTTGAAAACAAGAAACAAATGCTCTTTTGTTATATATATAAAAAATATTTGGACACACACTCACATACATATATAACCTTTGATTTGGCTACCTAAATTGTTATCCTTACAATACCCATTTTTATTTTAAAAAAAAGTTCAGGTTAAGTTGTTTTAACTTTAAAAAAAAATAATTAAAATAATATTATTTTGAATTTATTCGGATTAATTCAGGTTCATTATCCAATCCTTGACTTAGAGCTTGGACGGGTCCTGAGTTGAGTTTATAATTATGTTTTTTATATATTAAAATGATAAAAAGACTTTAAAAATCAATTTAAAATTATTTTTTAATCTAATAGTGTTTTTTATTTTATTTTAATGAAAGAGTTATTTAAGTTTTGATTAGTTAAACCATATTCAACTGGGGTGTCTTCAACTGGGGTGTGTTCAAGGGTTGACAGAATCTTGGGGTTTTTTTTATTATATATATTTATTTATTTACAATAAAAGGAAGAATAAAGAGGTCATGGATTTTCTTTCCGGAGTTGAATGCAGTAAAACCGGATAAAAACCGGATATAGTCTTGTATGAAACAAAAATAAAATAAGCACATTATATTTTAGTTATAGAATATACTAAAAGGTGTGGATGAATTAAGCAGATTTATATTGTTAATAGACTCATAAAATATTATGGATTTACTGTTTATTTTCTGATAATTTATTTTGTTTCTCAAAGTTTTTTTAGGTGATTTGATCATAATTTAAGCCTAATCGCTTTGGATTTATTAGGCAAGAGGGACCAAAATGAAAAAAGAGTCAAATATCGATGGCGTTCTAGAGATTTTACAAAAAAAAAAAAAACTTAGCTCCTTAATTTTTAAAAATAACACAACTTATAGAATTTAGATCCTTTTAAATTTTCAAAATTCACTTTTGGTATAAAAATTCATTTGTATTATTTTTCAGTCCGTGGTTAGAGAGAGGAAAGAAAGATAAGTCGCCGGATTTTAGCATTGAGAGAGAAAATCATTGTTCACGCCATTTCTATCTACTAAAATAGTTGCTCTTAATATCCACGGGTTCCATATGATGAGAGGGGCTTGATAGTGAGTTTTTTAAAGCTTTAATGTTGTCTGGAAAGAAAAAAAAAAAAAAAAGATCTAAGCTTAAAAAGCCAAAACTAGCCTGGTTTGATTTCATGTTTTTGGATATTTTGTCTTGATGGGTTGTTTGTAAGTGTTCTAAGGGTGTCCGCGAGGCGTGTTTGGTGTTGAAATGGATTAAAAAATAGTTTTTTTGGCAAAATAAAATGTTCATCTAATTTTTCAGCCACTACTACAAGAGCAAAAATCTGGGCTTGTAAATGACACATCATCTACCTTGGCAAACTATGTCTTGTTGACCTTTTCTCTCTAGAGAATAAAAACAAATGACATGTCATCCGTTCTTTTAAAAATAAAAAATAAAACAAAGCTTAGGCCCATAGACTTGGGCTTGAAGGCCCACCTATGTGACCAGGCTTTTCATTGCCCAAACACGTTGGGTCATGAGCCTGTGAGCCTGAGCTCTTTTTTTTTTTTTTTAAAAAAATATAAATCTAAAAGAAAAAAATATTAAAGTTGATTAAGTTTATGTCTTGGATCACATATTTGACGAGTTAAGCCGCGATACTCGTGATATTCTTTTTTAATATTGCTTTTTTAATTGACATATTTTTCAATGCCTTCTTTTTTTAAAAAAAAATATTTGTAAATTTATGTTTCAATTAATAACTCTCCTATGTCATTTCTTTTTTGCTTATTTAACCTTTTTTGGATAAATATTTTTTTAATGGTGTTGTATTCGTTTAATTTTTGAAAAAAATATTTTGATTGATCTATATATATTTTTTTTAACTTTGGTATAAATAAACTTTATTTTTAAAAAATAAAAAAATATTTATTTTCAGATAAAGTTTCTAATGTGTTGCCATGCATAATATTTTTTTATTATTTTATTCAATAATTTAACATATATGTGTTTATCTCTATTATAGTTTGATTGAAAAATAATTAATTTTAATAAATAAATTGAGCAAACACAATCAGGTAAATGTTTCTTCTTGCAAAATCAAATATCGTGATGCATATATATCTCTTAATTTTTTCAATTTTATTTTCAGTTATCATTAACACTAAAGCATGTGATCTTTTTACTGTAGATAAAATATTGTATTGCATTGTTCACACATTCACATGTTATTGTTAAGTTATTGTATATTTTAATATTTTCACTTTAGTCCTTAAAAATTTATTAATGGTGATTTGACCTTCAATTGAAAGTGAATTGCTTATGATTTCTTAAGCAAAAGTAATATAGAAAGAAGAGGGCTCTAAATAAAAGAGGTAGGCAAAATGGATGATGTTTCCAAAGTTTTTTTTGTTTTAAAGACGCTTTGGTCTTTAAGCTTTACAAATAATTTAATTTAGGTTACTTTGAATGTCTAAGATTGAATTTTGATCCTAATTTTTTTTATATATATATTTTAGTCTCTGGTCAGAGAGAAAAAAGACAAGGACTTGCCAAATTCCAGTATTAGAAAGATAAAATTAAAGTTTACAATGATTCTAGCCACAAAAAATATCTATCTTGATATCAATAAGTTGCATTTAATGAGATGGGGTTCCACCTAGGTGTTTTTAAACCTTAGAATTACCTAAAAAATTATATCTAAGCTCGAGAAGAGTTTTTATTTTGGGTTAATTTTCAAGTTTTTCTGTGGTTTTTTATATAGAAATTTATAGGTAGTTTTTTTTTCTAGGTATTTCATGTTAAAAATGGGGTTTCTATTGCAAAAATACAAGAATCTTGATTTTCTCGTCGCCGAAGTGGCCAAAAATCTAGGTAATTCCAAACGACATATCATCTATATATATATATATATATATAATATGATGCGGACTACACCCTATCAGCTCTTAAAAAAAATTAAGGGCCTATAAGTGGATCCTTTACTTATGGGCTAGGTGCTTGGCCTGACTTTTCAGGCCTGACAACGCATGATCTATTTTTTTTTTTTTTTTTAATTTCTGATTTTTTTTTGTTTTAATTAATACCTTTTTATATGTTTTTATTCTAAATAATTCTAAATCTATATTTTAATTAATACCCATTCTTTGTGTTTTTTTTTTTTGCTTATTTAGCCTTTTTTAAGTAATGATTATTTATAATTATATTATGTGTAGTTAAGTTTTTATGAGGTTAATTGCATAATATTGTTTTTTATTTTACTTTATTTAATGAATTTTATGTGTGTCAGTTTCTATTATCAATTGGTTTAAATAACATAAATTCATTAAATATAACCGGCTAAACAACCTTGTGCTGCGCGATTAAATATCTTGATCTATATTTATTTTTAAATTTTTTAAATTTTTATTTTGATAACTTTTTTTTATTTATTTACATGAATGGTTCTTGATTTATTTAATTAAAGACATGCATATTTTTTTTATTTATATCTAGAAATCTTTTTTATATAAAAATCACCGTTGAAAAGATCTATTTATGTAATTTTCATAATGGTAAAAAGAATATCTAACACAATGAAGCATAGGTCGAATGACTAATGTTTTTTTTTTTTTTTTTACCATGGATTGTAATAACGATTTTACTTTTAATTTTTAATTTTTTTTGTAAGCGGATAAATGTTTCTTTAATTTTCTTCTACAATGGTATTTCAAGTTTTTTTGAATTTTCAAGTATAGTCAAATAACGCTTTTAGCCTATAAAAAAAAAAACCCTTTGATTTTGGGGATATTTTGGTATTTTTACATGAGTATTTTATGTAATTAAAAGGACCATGAAGAACGTTTTAGTATTTTCAAGATGTATGTGTTATTTTTTAATCAAAAAGTTGCGGGTGGATATCCTCATGCTCTAGCAAGTGAGTGGCGCTCACACTATTAAGAAGGCATATATGATGCTTCCCAGTAACCAAATTGGGCCATCCTTCATCTAATTGAATGCACAATTGTGCCCTATTACATATGGTGTGGTGTGTATAAATAGATAATGGTTGAATTGTCACCTATGATTGATTGTTTGTTTTTTTCTTTTCTCTTTCCTGACAATTAAAGTGAATAATTGTCTTTTTATTTGTTCTTTGTCAAATCAGTCATTTTTATTATATCCAAAAATTTTAGGTTTGACATGATTGTCAGACTAACGTTACTTGGATCTAGCAAATAGTTGGTAGAAGTTTAAAAATTAACCTCTTGTTTAGGTTTAATAACACTATTAAAATATTTTTATATATATATATATATATATATATATATTTCGTAACGTTTCTGTACTGTTCAGAATCTGCAACCGCAGTTAACCCTGTGTACATCCATAAAGAGTCAAGAAACCAGGCCAGCCTGTTCTGCTTTAGACCTGCATTTCACCTGACTGAAACATCGACTTTCATAAAAAAAGAAGAAAAAAAGCACTGAAACATTTGATCATACCCTTGTTAGCCCATGTTTTTCCACGATCGTGGGGCCTGCTCTTGAATCTTTACGTCAAATTGTTTCTTTCAAAAGCTACCTAATCCTGTCCCAACACACAGTACCAGACTCGTTAGATTTTTATCTTCTTTTGATATGTTTTTACTGCCAATCTTTGTTGCTATTGTTTTCTTTTGCATATGTTAATGTTCAAACATGTTGATTATACACTTTACAGTAAACATATTTTCGAAATGCATCTACTTGTATGCCATTCATCTAACAAATCAACAGTAGAATTCGATCGATCTGGAGATCGAGATTTAGAGGTTGAACTCAATCATAATTATTAAACCCGAACCGGGTCAATCCAGGTCGTAGATATAACGAGTCAATTTCAAAGAAAACCTGGCTCGAGCTGGATGGCGAGCGGAGCCGGGTTGAATAATCTTGGAAATGAATATTATCATCATTGCTAGCCAAGACAAACAGGCCTCTCTCTCAGGGCCAGGAGCTCAATCAGACTAGTCACAATCAGTGGATAAACTCTCCTTTATCTATGCTAATTGTTCATGGTTACGATATCCATCACGCTGCAGTGTCACATACATCAATGTTTAGACTGATGTGTGTGGGGGTTGACAAAAGGGAAAGCAAGATCTTGAGTGGACTGGAAAAGCTAGCTGCTAGCAGATGTTATTTCAGCAGAGCAAGTAAGAATAATAATGATAATAAGGGTTTTCTCTCCACCTACCCCAGACGTAAAAGCCGGATCCACTCGTGCTTTTGCTGCTGCTTCTTGTCCTCTGTCCCTGTCACAGTCTCTCTGGATTAGCTTTGTTTTCAGCTTTCTTTCTTTCCATGAAACTTCACGAGGACAGTTCAGTTTCATCCATGTGAAAAAGCTCTTTAGGGTTCTTGTTTGCCAACAAAATAGGTCACAGCGCCTGCTTCTCCCACCTCAAGGGGTTAGATTTATAAGACGTGACTTTGCCGCCATCGCAGGGGAGACGAGCTAGAATGGCCTTTTAGGGCACAAACAATTTGTTGGCTTGGGTTCAGATTGGGCCCGATATGATGGTACAACCTCAAATTAAAACCAAATTCCTTATATATAACCATTCCAAAAATTTCAATTCCCGACGATTATTATATACAATTATTAAAATATCAGTTTATAATAGAAAAACTGATATAGATCCAACAACTCTAAAAAAAATAGGAAAACTTCTCCATGGAAAATATAAAAATCCCTATACTAAAAAAAACTATGGTATTTAAATGGTGAAATGACTGGCAATATTTTACACTTAGTAAAGATCTTGAAACTCGCTCTCTTATCTAATTTATTTTTTCTATAACGATAGCAGAGACATTATTATTATTATTATTATACTCTTGGTTGGTTTATATAGTTGTTTGTAGGATTTTTTTTTGCATAAATTTGAAATACGATCATTCATAGAAACTTGTTATAGAAGGCATATATATCATGCCATAAGATTTTAGTATGTTGTTTTTCTATGATCGGTAACTTCTGTTTAAAACTTTAGATTAAACTAAAATGTTTGTAGTGCAAAGTACTTTTTTTCTTGTTAAACTCGTTTTGTGTTCATGAAATTACATGAAATTTGCACCAAACTTTTGCCTTTGATTTGTAGATTAAATTTTCAAATAATTGATATTACTTACAAGTGAGGTTTTTTCATTTAAATTAGTTTTTGGAACAACGGTTGTTTAGCTTAATTTCAGCTTAATTTCAAGACTTGTAATTTATATTGTCTGTTTGGGAGTGTTGTTGCGGTTGCTTTTCAAAGTGTTTTTCGTGCTGAAATATATCAAAATGATATTTTTTTATTTTTTAAAAATTATTTTTGAGATCAATACATCAAAATAATCTAAAATATATAAATAATAATAATTTTTAGTTAAAAAAATTAACTTTTGATGGAACGCGGTTTGCAACGCATTTCCAAACACCTTCTTATACTTTTAAAATAGTTATCAAAACTTTATTTCTATGTATAATATGACATGCTAGCATTCTAGCAAGCTGAAGATCACTAAAATCGTAGTCCCTAGTAAGTGAGATACAATTAAGATCTCAAAGTATGTCACTTGAACACACAAAAAATGAATAGTGGTTATTTGCTCATTTTCGAGGTTTAAAATTTCCTTATGCTTTGCTGAAAGTGTAGAAACTTTTTTTTTATTTATTTACATGTGGGTGTCCGGGCCAGCTTGCGAGTACCACGATTAATTCCACGGCTCACTGAACATCCTGCAAACCCAGTGAACATGTAAGGCACCGCAGGAGTGACAGGCATGCATGATGAGATTTGAACCCAGAATGCAGAGGAAAGGAGAACAAGTCCCTTCAACCGCTGGGCCAAATCTCAAGTGCAAAGTGTCGAAACTTTGTTCTTATGTGTAATGTGTATCATGACATGCCAGTTTTTCAACAGGCACTAGAGATATAAGAGCTCAAAATAAGCTATTTAATCAACAGCCTGATTCGAATTATTATAGAGATTTATTTCATAAAATATTTTTTTTAAAAGTACATTAAAATAATATTTTTATATTTTTTTAAAAAAATATTTTTAACATCAATCCATTCAAACAATCTAAAATTACTTAAAAAAAACACAAAAAATCAATAACGTTTCAACCGTTGGAAAATCTGTGCAAGAGACCCTTCAGAAAAGTCAAATATATTCGATATGGAGGGTTAGTGTCTGTAGCCAACGTGTTAAGGTTGTTTGTTGCCATTATCAAACAAAGTCCACAAGAAGGAAAAAACAGGGCCCTCGGGGGGCTCCATGCACACAATGTTGCATGAACGAAATTGCTAGCGTGAGGAAGATGACCTACCATGATTTTGTTTTATATTAATCAAAGCATTTCCAACAATTAAGGGAGTGTTTGGCTTAAAAATTTTGAATTTATTTTTGTTTAAAATGAATTTTTTTTTTATATTTTCAGATCGCTTTGATGTGTTGATGTCAAAAATAATTTTAAAAAATAAATAAAAATTTATTTTGATGTATTTCTAAGCAAAAAATATTTTGAACCGCCATCATTATAATATATCAAATATGCCCTAAACATAATACCTTTAATTGGTTTTATGTGTATAAAAATATCGATCGAAGATTGGACGACAAAGATTAAAGAATATTTTGAGAAACTAAAACAATATATTCAAATGGATTGTAATTAGTCTAGAGTAAGTTTGAAATTAGCTACTTTATGAAAGAATGGCACAAGGTCGAAGTGTTAATTGAAACTTGATGAAGGAATTCCATGAAACTTAATGAAGGAATTTCATGAGAAATCTATAAGATCTAAATTAAGGTGATTTGTTATTTTTAATTGTTTTTTATCAAAGAACCAATTCAACTCAAAAACTTAAGTTATCATATGAGGTCTCAAGATATTATTTATATTATTTTTTAACACACCACCTTCAAGTGAAAGCCCTTTAGATTTGAAATTTATATAGATTCATATTATTTTGTATTTAATTTTTATCAAATAAATAAAGATGGTGAGATTAAAGTCATGACTGCTTAGTCATCAAGGTTCTGATACTATGTTAAAAAATCATTTTGATCAAATAATTTAAACTATCAGATAATATTTCAAAATATAATTTATATTATTTTTTAAAGTTCTTAGTTAATTTTCAAATAATGACATAGATTTATGACCCTTAAGAGTGGTCCAGAGAGAAGAGGATATGTTTTGCAAAACTCTTATCTTAAAGTTAGGAGTTCCAAGAGAAAGAAATAGTGTACACATCGATTGCTTATGTTGCACATAGAGGATCAATGCGTATAATTTAAATTCCATATAGACCATTATATATGAATGTGATATATGGTATTTGAAGTGATTTAAATGTTTTTCTTTTATTGGTTAATTGTGCATATTTTTATATGTTGGCACGTAATTATTAAGTTTTTTTTTTATATATATAAATAATATATTATCAAGCAAAGGTCGACTCTCTCATTTAATAACTGCATCATTATAGTGTTTTGAGTGGAGATGAAATATTTATATATAATTTATTGGTTGAATTTTATTATTAAAATATATTAATTTATAATAATATAATCTTATGGAAATTCTATAGTGCTTAAGAAGTAATTAGTAATATCTTTTTAGTTACTTTTTAGATCTACATTAAAAAAAAATTAGACACAAAAAAAAAAAGATGAAGCTCATAACCCATAAAAAATAATAAAAATATTTTTATCTAAGATTTTTTTTAAAATATATTTATTTTTAAATAAATAAATAAAAATAATAATGAATAAAATAGCAGTAATTACTCTGTATACATTATACATACTGACATATAACTGATAACTAAAAAAATCAAAATATCTCTTCTATAAAAGATTTGACATTTAAATGATGAGAATACGTGGTTCTCTGATTTCCAGAGTTGACTCTACGGCTTGAAGTAGAGATACATTCCTTGATCTGATTTTATTTTCCACACAATTTATTTCAACCCACCAATACAAAATATTTTTCACTGCAATATTAAACACACACACAATTTCAATTAGATTTTAAGATGTTTCAATAATAAATTTCAGTGTATTTTAAAAAATACCAGCATTTATATAAACAAATATTATATTTTTTTAACCCTAAAAAATATAATTTAATTGATTAGCTTTTAAATTTGTAGTATCACAAATCTTAAAATTAATTAAGATAAGTGTAAGTTAGATATACAGTAGACATTTGACATTTTGTTGATGGGGTTACCGATACCAACAGCACCCCCCAACAAATTCAACCTTTTTCCTTTTTTCTTAAAAGAAAAAAAAAGAAGAAGAAAAACTTCCTGTTACCA
Organism: Populus alba; assembly: GCF_005239225.2. NCBI lineage: Eukaryota > Viridiplantae > Streptophyta > Magnoliopsida > Malpighiales > Salicaceae > Populus > Populus alba. The sequence goes on along the minus strand of NC_133299.1, from coordinate 13,667,482 downwards.
GAGGGTGGGATCTCAACGATGCTTTTAAGATGGATGCTTTTGAATCTTAGTATTCGTTTGAAAGAACTTTGCTCCAAAATTCTCTTGAAAAGAAGAGCCCAGGCTCTTTCCTTTCCTTCATAAAAAGGCACTCATTCAAGAGAACATGAACAGTTATTCTCTTTCAGTGAACAGTGTGTAACCCTCGGAAAAATGGCATCGTTCGTACGCTGCCCTACCACCGATTTCGTCCCCGGATTAAGACCCATGCACCGTGCCACCTCCTTGATACATCCACTTCGATCTCAGATGCAGCAGGACCCCCCACTCCCTTTCCCTCTCCCCGAACTCTCTCTCGATCACAGCTGACCCAATCCCAAAGACAATTCTCCCTCTTTCTCATCATGTTATTGTTTTGGGGGTCCCAAGTTGCTTGAATTTTGCCAGAATGCTTTCACTTTGGATACGCAAGTGTGTGTTTTGTAATGTGTTTGCGTTGTATTTTAACTGATTCTTAAAATGTCTTGCATGAGCTGAAAGATAGTCGAACTTGATGATTTTATGCTCAAATATATTCTTGCAAAAACACTGAGACCATGTTATCAAACATATATGATCAAGTGTTTTTAAAATAATTTCTGTTTGTCTTTGAAAGGATGTCATATTCTTATAACCCCTTAATTTCAAACCAAAACAATTCATGCAAGGCAGGGAGCCCTAGACCATCGTAGCTAATTATAAGTTATATATATAAACAAGAGGTTAAACTCTAATTGTATACGATCATAAACGATGAAATTAATGAGGATTTGCAAATACGTAGTTGGACCCATGTACCATTGTTGAAGCAAACAAGGTACTAAGAAAAAGGTGAAGCAAATATTGCCTTTGCGTGGACTAGGGCCATGGTTGCAGTGTAGAGTGGACACCCGTATCCTGCGCTAAAGATTAGCTGATTCACATGACGACATCTTCTTTATTTTATTTGAAATGGCTGGTACCACATGTTGCCTCCTTTATAAATATGTTCCATGTACAAACGCCCCCTACCAAGTAGAAAACAAAGCTTTGTTACTGCCATAGTTTCTGGGGAGGATTTCTGATCTTGCAGGCATGGACTACTATTCTACTACAAACCCTAGCTCATCTGGGTCATCTTCAGCGCCCAAGAATGGCAAGGAGAAGAAGAAGGGCGGCCGGAGGAGCAGCGGTGGGGTGAAGTTATCAACCGACCCGCAAAGTGTGGCTGCAAGGGAAAGGAGGCATCGTATAAGCGACAGGTTCAAGATTCTGCAAAGCTTGGTTCCCGGTGGGACGAAGATGGATACAGTGTCCATGTTAGAGGAAGCCATTAACTATGTTAAGTTTCTAAAGACTCAAGTATTGCTTCACCAAACTATAATGAACTTTGTGGATGATGAACGATCTCTTGATCATAATCTCCCTGCTGATTATTCTACTGCTCTTCCTACTGAGCAACCTCCATACTTGGACGGCAACTTCGCACCTGTAGTGCATCCTTCAATTTCAGTACTACCATGCCCAGATTCATACCTTCTAGGTGAAAATTACATGCAATATGATGCATTTGATATTAAGAACTAGTACTTAATTCCTCTTTAGTATTTCTCTGTGTACGTACGTATGGCAAGCACGCCTTGATTTTAGTGTAGATTGGGCAGACGTGCAAGTGGTACCATAAACCTTAATTGTTTGTGTTAATTATAATTAATCTAAGGTTAGTTGTTGTATGGTCCTAAATGAAATGAATTCAGAAGATTTGTCAAGGTGTGTTCGATTAATTAATGACTAAAAAGAGTTTGTGCTGCCCAATTTGATTGGTTGATCAAAGAAGAGAGATGTGTCAATGCTACCTTTATAAAATTAGAATAGAAAATTCACCATCAGAACATTAACAAATACAATTAGAAAATCAATAGAAATTTTTTGTTGTTACATGCCGATTAAATTACAGTAGAAAAATAAAAAATAAAAAAGTTAAATAATACAATGAAGTGTAATTTTTATTAATAAAATTAATTTGATTTGATGATAAGATATTTTATTAAATATGTCAATGAAAAAAATCTCTTGTATATATTGACGGAATATTCCTACTTATAGCATATAATTATGTGCTATAATTGTGATGAACGAAGATTTTTATTTAGTAAATATGTTACTTTAAAATGTCATTATTTTTAAATAATTTATCTTTTGTAATATCATAAACTGAGATATTATTATATTGTTAAATTTTTCATAAGCAATATCATAAATATTTATTGTTCTAGAACTCATAGCTAGCTGAATCCTAATTTTTTTTATTACAAGATGAATAATTTTCAAAGTAGTTTAGAACACATATAATTAAGTACATTTTCTTCTTTATTTGTGTTTTTTTCTTTGCATTATTTTTTTTTAGGTCATTATTTTTGTTAATTTTGTTTTCTTAATAATTTTATGAATTAATAATGATGTTAAATTTTAGTTGTTATTGAAATATTTTTTGTAAATTTAGGATCACAAATATTACCACTTATAAATAATTGTATTGAATCAGTTGTTAGTGAAATAATTGTTTCATTATTCTGTTAAATTTTAGTTGTTATTGAAATATTTTTTGTAAATTTAGGATCACAAATATTACCACTTATAAATAATTGTATTGAATCAGTTGTTATTGAAATAATTGTTTCATTATTCTGTTAAATATTAGTTGTTATTTTTTCAATTTTATTATTCAATTGGAATTAAATATGAAGGGTTAGTTTTAATTTTTGTAAATTTAGGTTAAATTTTTGTAAATTTAGGATTATATATATTACCATTTTCTAGAAGAATTTTTTTCTTAAATTGAATTATTCTAATTCGTTGAAAGAAATTAGATAAAACCAACTGGTTTATGGCATATATGTTGTGTATTTGCTAGTTTAAAAATTTTAGGTAGTTTCCCGTATAGGGGAGGTGCTGTTGATTTTTTTTCATTACATCCTTTTTTTTATTTGTTATTTTTTGAAAAATATATTTAATTGACAATATTTTTATCTTGCAGGCTACGGTTTTGGATGCAAGCCAAGCCCAATAGAGCTCTGTATTGAAATACATGTGCGAAGTGATGATCACTTAAAAAGGGTGCAACAGTTCGTGGATAGCTGAGCTCGACACTTTGTGGGATGTTGATTTTTAACCATTTTTTTATTGAGTTGTAATTTTCTTCAATTTGTTGAATTTATTGTTTCTTTCCAAGATACATATAACAATCGCTTAAATGAGAGATACATGGAAGATCCTTCAACCCATCTGAATATCGATTTGGATTTGTGATTGGAGACATGATTTTCCGGTGGGTTCGATAGAATTCAAGTGTACAAAATCTTTAGCACTACGGCTAGGAACTTGTGGACGACTTGTAGTTTTTTTACTGTTGGATGCTCGCAATCAATTCCGAGCACTCAAATCTAGAGTTCATGTGGATATTAGACCAACGAGTACAAGATCAAATTGTTCATCTCAATGAAAAATATGAATGACTTATTGCGGATTATGAAGAATTCCGCTAAGCGTTAACGGAGATGAAATCACATATAGGTGATCCATTTGCTCATTCTTATTGGTCTCACGATCCTAATGAAGACCAACCTCCTCCTCTAGTGCTGCTTTTATTTTAGATTTATTGTATTTAAACCTAAAAATGTTTAAATTGTAATAAATATTATTTTTATATTATTTTAATTATTTTATACTTTTGTTCAATATTTTTTTTAAAATATTTTAAATTATTATTGACGGAGTTATCAACAGACAACTTTCATTGGCATATTCTATAGAGTTAAAAAACAATTATTACAATTGTCACTGTTATTGTTAACTCTCCGATGAAATTATGGATAATACTTTGTCGGTGATAAATTATATTTATCGACAGAATAATAAAAACACCAATGAAATTATATTTGATTTTTTTTGGGTAATATGTTAAATTTACCAATGAATTTATCGATAAAATAAAGCTAGTATAATTTTTTTAAGTGGTTTGTTTGTCTATAAATTTACCGGTAAATTATAAAAATAAATACAAATAAAAAATTCTTTCAATAAAATTATTAAATTTGATAATAATCTTTTTAACTACTACTAGTCTTTTATAACTTTTATGGGAGTGCTTGCTACTCGATTCTCTTCCACGATGAACCATCCTTGGTTTTTTTTTTTTTTTTGAAGGTCACAACATAAAATAATATTTTGCCAATGATTTGATTATACAATATGATTTGATCAGCAAGTACACCCAAGATGATAGAATAGTAGGACTTTATTAATTAAGAGACAAAATCTTAGACTAGTTCCAACTAGGAATAATTCACTATCATTTCCTTCCATTGATAACTTTGGGTTATGTATTTGGTTAGTTTGGTTAGACATTTGGACATAAATAGAGAGATTCATTTCCAATTTTATGTGTACGTAGTGCTTATTTGATTCCTCTATAAATACAATTTCCATAAGAAAATTGACATATTGTAGCTTAAGCAGAATAAATCACGTTATTTTATGATGATATAAAGTCTCTATTGCGTATAAATTAAATAGTGTTAAAACAAGATATAACATGGTAGAATTCAGATTGTGTTTACTTTCAGAAAATATTTTTTTATTCCATCTTCATTGATTTTTTTCATAAATAAGCATGTTTATTACATATAATTTTTTTAAAATATAAAATGAAGGCCTTATTTGACTTAAATTGAAAATATTAAATGAGTGTTTGGAAACGTGGTTATATCCGTATTTAAAAAAAAATAATTTAGTTTTGCTAAAAATTAAATTTTTTTGTATATTTTTGATTGTTTTGATGTACTGGTTTTAAAAATAATTAAAAAAAATATCATTTTAATACATTTTAATACAAAAAATATTTTAAAAATAACCACAATCACACTCCTAAAAAAAAAAATAACCATAAAATATTGGTGAACCAAACACTTACTTTTGTAGAAAGAACTTGTAAAACAGGATATGTTCATTAACGGGTTTTTCTCTTTTAGTTTGTTTTCTCTTTTTAGTTTTCTTTTCTAAGGGAAAGTTGGAAAACGTTTCCATATATTGAAAATAAATAGGATTTTCTCAAACAAAAAAAATAAAAAATACATCATGTTTACAACTATTTTTTATAAAACAAGAAAACAATAATTTATAATAATCATCTTAATATTTTATATTTATAATAATCTAATTATATAATATTAATTTTATTTCACTCAAACTGAAAATTATCATAAAAAGCATTATATTGCTAACTTAAAAAAACTTTATATTAGATTTATAATAAAAAAAAATAAAATTATAATACCTCAAAAAATATATAAAAATAATATTAATCTTTTACATTGTTAGAAAGTGATTATATATATAATTATTATTCATATTTTTTCTCATTTGAAAAATAATGAAAAATTCTATTGAAAAACTATGGAGAACCTATAAAATATGTTTTTCAAGCACATTATAAATTTAAAAAACTAAAAACATTTGTTTTCTAAATGAAAAAATATTGCATTTGATCAATAAATTTCAGTATTTAATTTTCTAAATAGTGAAGAATTAGAAATCACATGTTTTATTAAATGAAATTATTTTTTTATACATGCATTGTTTACCAAAATATTGTTTATAAGTCAATTAATTTTTTTTTATAAAAAATTAAATAATTTAAAACGTAGGAAATATGCATCTCTTCAATTTAAGCCACATTTTTTTTTATTAATGCATTTATTATTTTTTTTAACGGAAACTTTTTAAGTAAAAAAAAGTTATAAAAGCAAGTTTTTTTTAAAAAACCATTAAAAATCATGTCTGATATTTTGTATGCAATCAATAAAAAAAAATTGATAAAAAAAATGTAAAAAATTAGAATAAAAAAAATAAAAAATAAAAAATATTTTTTCTGAATATCCATGACCACAAATCAAAAATTTTTTTCACATAGGTTCATATATAATAATTAACAATATAACTGCTAATATAAAAATGCTAAAATATAATTTTGAAAAATAGAAAAATTTATTGGTGTTTAATGTAATATTATTTTACATATAATATAAATTATTTTATTTATAATGAATTTTAATTAAAATTTTAAGAATTTGTTTTTTTAAAAACCAAAGGATTTTCCGTGCCTCACCTCTTATAAGAAGATGTGGTGTGCTTGAGCCAGCAATGCCAAATCCACGTGTCTGGCCTTCTAACTCCTTTTATTCTAAGCCCATGCTTGAGCAACATGCAGAGTGGCTCAATCCTAATGGGCTGTGAGCAATATGCCAGAGAGTTGCTCAATCAATCCTATTGGGTTCGGACCAATATGCCATAGAGTGGCTCAATCAATCCTAATGGGCTATGAGCAATAGACCAGAGAGTGGCTCGATCCTAACGGGCTAGTCAGGCTAGTCAGGTTAGTTTCAAACTGCAAAATTAAAGCCTCAGTTTTAAGCTTATCCTAAAAAATCTTCAGAGTATAATTTAACTCGGTTTCTCACAGAGCATCGCTTCGGCTCCATTTTCCATGGCGCATATATTTCTACTGCACACTGCTGCGAAGAATTTCTTGAGAAATTGTTCCATAAAGTTCACTCCATCTTTAAATTTAAATGCTTAAATTAGTCATCATATTCCCTTATATATAAATTAATTAATGCATAAACAATGTAAACAATGCATTCTGATTATAAGACTATGGAGGAAGTGAGAGAATTCAAAGTTCAGAGTAAAGAAAAAGCGACAAGTTAGAGCAACACCTGAAATTCCATTTCATCATACTATTAAAGAATTTACACATTTAAAAGTTTAAATTATTAGGGAAGATTTTAATATCTAAATTATATAATTTTTTAATATATTTTTTAAGTAAAAGTTTTTTGATCTAAAAAATTACATAAACTCGTATTATATTGTACTTAATTTTTATCAAATAAAATGTGAGTGGTGAGATTCGAACTCATAATCGTTTAATCAACAAAGCTCTTATCATATCAAAGAACTTTTTTCATTCAAAAACTTAAATTATTAGATAAAACTTCAAAATATAATTTATATAATTTTTTAACACACCCTACCACCTTCATTTGCTATATCTCATCTTAACCCTCCAAGCTCAAAGAGAAGAAGAGATTCAAGTAGTAAACAATACATAGAAAATAAAAAGAGCAGCTTTCCTTTAGTCAACATCGAATATTTTCTATGCAGGATCAGGATTGTGATATTTTGAAAAAAAAAAAGAAGGTTTAATTGGAAATGACAACAATACTCTTAGAAGACAAAGTTTCAGGCATATATGGATGAAGGACATATTAGTAATTGAATAAAGAGATAGTAAAAATAAAAGAAAAAAGAAAAAAAAAAGACTTATATTTGAAGAGAAGAAACTATAAGAACAAGAGAAAAAAGAAAAGATAAAGGAAAGAGAAAAGAGTTAGAAAAAATAATTTTAAAAATTTTGTTTTGGGATTGATGAATTGATTGGAATATTATGGGTAATAATTTATTTTGTTGATTTTGAAATATTTTGGATAAGGATGATGATTTTAAATTATGGTTTGTTTAAATAATAAATTTGAGTTAGAAATTTTGGTAGTTTAGCAGGAGATTTATGAAAAAAAGCTGGGTTTGAGGTTGAAGATGATAAAGTTTTAGTTTGGTCCCTCAATTTGTGAAATTTACACTTTAGACCTTAAACTTTGGAAAAATAACAATTTGGTCCCCAAAGCAAAATTGAAGATTATAGACAGAATTGAGGATTAATTATGCGCAAAATTTCAGTGTATTTATGAATTTATGACATTTTCAGATGGTCCTTCAATTTGATAAAATTACAATTTGACATTTAAAAATCTGATAAAATTTCAAATTGATCTCTAGATATAATTTTAGTTTTTCAGGTTGGTTTGATGAATAATTGAGGTTTATTTGGTGAATTATTATCAAGTTTTATGATTTGTTTTGTTTTGAATTAGATTTTGAATTTTTTTTTTATTTTTAGGTTTTTTTTTTAGAAAGGATCGGTTTAGTTTATAAACATATAGGTTATGAGCTAGACCTTTAGTTAAATGTATTAAATAGATTTTACATCCTTTTTAAGTCATTTTTTAACATATTTCCTTTTACATTCAGATTAGGGGTGTTCAAAAAAACCGACCAACCGATTAAACCGAAAAAACCGAGAAAAAATTAACCGAAAAAACCGAACCGATAGAAAAAACCGAATAAACCGATTAAAAAATTTAAAAAACCACTAGGTCCGGTTCGGTTTCGGTTTAAGAAGGCTTAAACCGATTAAACCGGACCAAACCGAACCAGTTTAATTGAATTTAAAAAAATATATAAAAAGAAACACTAAACCTAATAATAAATTAACCCACCCCCCACTAAACCTAATAATAAATTATTCCCCCCTCCCCCCAAAACTTTCCCGCCCCCCTCCCCAAAACCTTTCCAGCTTTTCCCCATTTCCCTTTCCCTTTTTCATAATAAATTAAACCCCCCCCCACCACCACTAAACCTAATAATAAATTATCCCCCCCTCCCCTCAAAATCCCTTCTCTTTTCAGCAACCCCACCCATCCCTCCCTCCTTGCTCTCCCCCCCCCTTCCCCGCTCTCTCCTTCCCTGCTCTCTCCCCCCCATTTTTCTTTTCCAGTGGCCTTACCCTTCCCTTTCTCCCTCTCCCTCTCTTCTGTGCACAAGAAAGACTTAAAGAAACTCATTTTCTCTTATATTGTTGCCTTTCTATTCTCTACTTTACGGGATGCTATTGAAATCTTTGTTAACATGTAGTTGTTTTAATATGGATAAATTCAGTGATTATGATTCAATTAAGGGAGATTTTTCAGATCTCAACCGGAGAGCTTGGATTCAAAGGTTTCAACAAGGATTTTTTTGAATGTGATTCGGCCAAGTTTGTCAAGTGATTGTGATTGGACCAAGTTTTCTCTTATTTAATTGATTTCGGTTTTTCTGGTTTCTAAGGCTAAAAAACCGAGCCGAACCGAACAAAACCGGTTCGGTTTGAACCGGTTCTCGGTTCGGTTCGGGTTATATTAACAAGTTATAGTATTTTCCGGTTCGGTTGAATTTTTATGTTAAAACCGGACCGAACCGGACCATGAACACCCCTAATTCAGATAATCCTGATATTTTATTTGCAGGGCATCAATAGAATTGCATTCAATATCTACTTCCGTAATATTTCTACTTTTGAATCAGGTGAGTGAATAATTTTAATATGTTAGAGAATTAGTATAAATACTTTAATTGTTAATATGGAGTTGATTGTGCTTCTTTGTAATTCTTACATTGTTATTTATTCTTTATTTATGATTTAGCATGATCACTTATTAAAACTGAATTTTTGATATGAACCATTATATACTTCTGAAATGATAACTTCTCATTTGATTGTTGTCATAGGTTGAGCTTTGAGATATAAATTTATCTGTTTGATTATGATATCAACCTATAATTTTAGTCTTTGTGCACATCGTATATGAACTCTAGTTGGTCTGCGGAGTTACCAACCTCTAGCGACTGATCATCCTACAATATGCAGCATCATTCTTATTACATTTTGATTTTCTGACTAGCCTTAGCTTATGATATTTTTTTGTTATAGTCTATTTAAGAAACTTTTCTGTGAGTACTTAAAGCCATATTTGTATAAATATTTTTCATTGTTGTATTACTTCGTATATATATTGAATGTTATCTATTTACTGAGTTGTTGAACTTACCCTCTTGTTATTTATCTTTTTCAGGCTTATAGTTTGTTAGCATGTTATTTTTGTTGAACTTTCAGAATATGCTCTTTTAGTTGTAATTAATACTTTTTTTTTGTCTAGTTAATGCTCCACAATAATGGTATTTGCACTATTTTTTATATAATTAATTTATATTATGGAATTAGTTATGTTATCATGTTGTGGAGAAATTTGTTTTGTTTATATAAGTGAAAAAGTTAGTATGTAAGTTTGAGTTTTTAAAAATATAGAAATCTAGAAGAAGATATTGTCTATAAACTAGTTATAGATTTAGAACTCGGGTTGTGATAAAAAATAATAATGGAATAAGATATGTACTCTGAACACTGAGCTTATCATAGCCTTTCTTGATCCCAACCAAGATATTAAAATGAAACTGAGAACAAGAATTAATTTTACAACAACAAAGTTGAAAACTTAACTGCATATACTTCATGCAGCTTCAATTTTAGTCTGTTCATCCATTTCCCCCACAATTTTGTTCCAAAACCCGTGCTCCCTCCACACCCTATCCATTTTCTCGATTGGTATATTCTTGGTCTCCGGCAGCAAATAGTATACAAAGGCAGTCATCACTACAACCCAGCCCCCAAAGAAAAAGAAAACTCCAGACTTGAAGTGGCAAAGCATGGCTAGAAATGTTTGTGCAACAATGAAGGTGAAGAGAAAGCTTACAGCAACCACAATACTTTGCCCTGCTGATCGAATTTCCAGTGGAAAAATCTCACTAGGAACTAACCATCCTAATGGACCCCATGACCAGCCAAACCCAGCTACGTAAACACAAATCAAAATCAACACAACATAAGCATACCCTTCGCCTACACCACCGTGATCACCTAGCTGAGCTGCCATTATTCCTCCGACCATTATCTGCGACACTAACATCTGCACACCTCCAAATATAAACAATGCTCTTCTGCCAAGCTTGTCGACTACAAGCATTGATATAAATGTTGATCCAGTTCCCACAATCCCAGTCACAACTGAAGACATGAGGGACGCGCTTTCACCTAGTCCTATTGTCCTGAAAAGTATAGGAGCATAAAATGCAATCACATTGATTCCTGTAACTTGCTGAAAAAATGGTATGGCTATTGCCATCACTAGTTGAGGCCTGTACTTTCTTTTTATGATATTCTTAAATGGGTGCTCAACGGTTTTTGAGATTGAGCTAGCTTTGATGAGATCATCAAGTTCTGCCTGAACATCTTCAGTTCCTCGGACCCGTTGTAGCATTAGCTTAGCTCTTTCGGTGTCATCAGTGAGCTGAATGAGGCTGTTTGGTGTTTCCGGGAGGAAAACTGCACCTAGTGTAAGGATTGTAGCCGGGACTGCTGCCAAAGCTAGGGAGATTCGCCAGCCCCAACCGCCTTTGATCTTTTCGGTGCCATAGTTTATGAGGTTAGCAGAGAGTGCCCCGATGCCAATACTAAACTGGAACCCATTGTTAATTGCTCCTCTGTATCTTGGTGGTGCCATTTCTGAGAGATAGAGTGGGACTGCCTGCAGAACATGTCGGATATGAAACAAGGTGACTAAAAGAATCAATGGGAAGGATTCATGTAATTGTAGCTCACCTGGTTAGCAAAACCAACACCAACTCCAAGCAAGACCCGACCAAATATTAGCATATAAACGTTAAATGCTGCACCACCAAGGGCAGCACCAGCAAGGAAGGCGGCGCCTCCTAATAGAATTGATGGCTTGCGTCCAAATGCCTTGGTTATCGATGAGGCAAAGAATGAAGCAATAAAACCAGCAACATACATTGAGGATGTGAAGGAGGTCAACAATTGGCTATCAAATTTGCAGTAGTTGCTAATTTCTGTGTCTTCCTTCATCTTTCTGTACACTTTTGGGAAAAATTTCTCCAGAAATGGTTCCATTGAGGTAACACCACCTTCATAGTGTAAACTAGCACTAGTTAATCTCTTTGTTTTTTTTTTTTTTTTTAGTTTTTATCTTAACATCAATGATTCAGCGAACGGATTGTATGATCAAACGAGTTCGATCAGGCAAGTTATAACGTAGCTGTTGCCAAGTCTTTTGCACATTGTCTAACATTTAACTTTTAGTGTGAAATGAATGGTGGCAAGCTTCAAAGAGAAGATAAGTTTCTTCTTCCTTTTTGGTTAGTAAACTTAGTAATTTAAATGCCATCTCTAAGTGTAAGATTACTTCATTATATTAAGATCTGCATAAAAAAACTGGTAAATTACAATCCAGAAAACATGAAAAATACGGTAACTCGAGTTCTATAGTGCCTAAAAACGACCACAAAAGCAGAACTTACAGGTTGACAATGAAGAAAGATCATGTTCAGGATTGAAATAGCAGAGAATTACACACCTGTAATTCCAATATCATAGCCGAAAATGACTCCTCCCATGGCAGCCATCATACAAGACAAAACAACAAACCATGTCATCTTGCCATTGCAAAGCCCTCCTTGATAACTTTTTATGCTTAATTCCACTGCCATGAGACTGAACTTTTTTCAAGTTCACACACAAATCTGTGTTTGAGAGAGGAGGCAATTAGGAAGGAGGAGATATCTCAGATGGATAATGATATAGTGCTGTCTTTCGTTGACTCGTAGACTTCGACATCATAACCAGCCAAGCAGTACTCTTCAAAGAAATTATAATATCATGAACACTACGAACTTTAGAGGAGCATGTGGGACATAATATTGGAATTATATGATATGGAATCTTTTCGTTGTTAGACTCATAAGACTCTAAATTAGCAGGTTAATTAGATTAACTCGGTTTAAACGTCGAATATTATAATTTTGTTTCCCTTTCCTTGCAGTTGACTGGTCAGGTTTGAATCGCGTATGATTGAATCAACTAGATTACTAAAATTTTGTTGGTTCAATGTATTGTCACCTATCTTAGGTTAGGTTACATATCCAAGAACATCTCAACCAACCGATAGAGAATCAAATTGCTGAGATGCCAATCCTGTGTGGGGCAAATCATTGAAAAACAACGAACTTGAATAATGGATGGATAATAGGAAAACGACATTAATTTATATATGGTGTCTCAACGGAGAGTTCATATTCATGTGAACCCCGTCCCTGCACCTGTAAAAAGGGCTGCTCATCAATTGTAAAATGCAGGTGGCTATTTGTTCATATGGAAGCCTGTACATAAAATCTCTACATGCTAGACGTGCTGACGGATCTTCCATTTAGTTATTTGTTTTTGAGGAAAAAACGATACAGGGACAAGGCCATCCAATGTCCCATGATTCAGGAATTTTATGCTGCTGAATATGAAAGGAGCTGAAACAGCCTCTGCTGGAGGCAGCTCATTAGGGCTGAAAAGGTGATGCAGCAGGCATGTGCAAGACAAATAAATCAGCTGGAAGATTGTTGATTCACCAACCAGGGGAAGAAGATGAAACCATAGAATTTGTTCTTCAATTTATGCACAACAGAAGAATTGCTGCATGAATACAATTATATATGAGACTGGCTTGGGATATAAAACTAGGATTGCTGTATGAATATCAAGCCTGCAGCAAAGAACCATCTCAACCCAAAAGTTTAAGCTGTGAGATGAGATCCCAGGATATGATTTATATTATTCTCTAATACACCCTCTCAAGTGAAAACTTTTTGGGCTTGAAATTTACACAGACCCACATTATTTTGTGCTTGATTTTTATCAAATAAATAAGGGTGGTGAAATTTGAACTCGTAACCACTATGTCATCAAGGTTTTGATATTATATCAAGAAACTATCTCAACCTAAAAGCTTAAGTTGTTAGGTAAGGTTTCAGAATATGATTTATATTATTCACTAATTAATGAATCCATTTAATTTCCTTTGGAGAAGATATCAAATGGCTCTTTAAAAGAGAAAAAAACAGTAAGTTAAGGGAGGCAGTCATTGCTGATTTGGACTGATCTAATGCTTTCCAAGCTCTATTCCTCCATCCTCTGAAATACCAGAACAAACATATCTAGATGAAAGCTATGATGAAATTGCAGATATAGCACAGTGTGGAGACACGACCTTCATGATCCCAAAAAGTTCTCATGTATATAAAGTAGTTAGGTTAAAGCTGACAACAATTTCTGCTGTTTTAGACACAATCTTTACTGAAACCTTGGTTAACTAAGACAAAAGAAATCAATTTCAAAAACTTTAAGGTTCTCTTCTGCATCTCAACTATATAATAACTTGGAATTGCTAGCCATTACCATCCCTCTTCTTTTAGCTTTTTGAATCTAATTGGTAAGATGCCTGCATAAAAGCCATCAAGTAGAGTCTCTACAGAAAAATATTTTTGCCATCTTTAGTTTCTTGCTTTTTTCTTCTGTTTCTCTCTTGTGTTTTTCTAAAATAGCAACCAAATGCTATTTAATATTTTCTTGAAAAAAAAAACATTAAAAATAAAAATATGTTTAGTTGGAAAAATAAAAATAAAAATAAAAATAAAGATATATATATATATATATATATATATATATAAAAGTTATGACTTGGATAATTTTGAAGTGAATTATTTGTAATTTTAAAATAGAAGTTACATAATGGACACATCTCTAAAAACAATATTTTTTATTGTTTCTTCCTAAAATATCTTGTAAGAAAATCTATTAATTTTAAAATTATACAACTAAAACATGTATGAATAAAAACGATTATTAACTTAGTTTTTAAAACCAACTCATGACAAGACTAGGATCATAGATCAGGAATGTTAATTTTTTTTTATAAAAAAATTAAAACAATATTGTTGTTAATAATTTTTTTTTTAAAAATATCAATTTTGACTAGTTTTTACCACGTCACAGATCGACTAATGATTTTTTTTTTTCCCATCTAGTTAGGCTAGGTCAATCTTTTTTTTTAGAATAATTAAGCCCTACCTAACTTGTGAGAGAATATAAAAAATACCATAGGAAATAAAAATGCAACTACCCAGTGCATTTTCATGTTTTCCACGAGTAATCATAAGCAGAAACATTTTTTTCTTTTTTTTTTTCTTTTTACAGCAGTGAATGCTTAGTTTAAGATAAAAAGAAAATGAAATTTAACTAACCGACCAAAATCTTCACTTGTTTTTCAATTTAAGAACATGTTTTGATAGTCGCCTCTAAACAAAATTACAAGTCATAATAAACAAAATTTTAAAAAACGCAACACTGAATGCTAAGATTAAGTTTAAAATAGAGATTATGAAATGTCAGTAACATTAAAAAAAATGTAATTACCAAGAAATTTTTATGATTTTTTACTTCCCAATTTGGGGAAGAACAATGGCACCTTTCAAGAAGATAGCCATTTTGTTATTGATTATATCTGACACAGGGGGACATGGAAATGGAAAACAAACTAGTTCCAGACTCTTGGTGACTGGTTTCGATGCAAAATCAGTTCTTGCTATTGTTCAGCACTTCAGGTACATGAGATTTTGTAGTTTTGCTCGTCTTGCTATGCTATTTAGTCAGTTTCTAACCTGTTCGATAAAATTCCTCAATGAGTTTAACCCCATAAAACGAAATTGCGTCAATCAGCTTTACACTCTCATGCTTTCTGTATTATATACAACTTACAAAACAATAAAACAAGAAACAAAACCTGCACTGTCCTTCTCTCTCAAGATGGCGAAAAAGATGAGAAGGAAGAAGAGGAAGAAGATATCGGTGGTGACTGATAACAAACACATTTTGGGTCATGAATGACCTTTTTAATTGTGATGTCAAGTTTTGTGCAGAACACACAATACCTTCCTCCAAAGTAATCTTCATTGTCCACTTCCACTTCATCATCATCATCAGCAGCAGCAGCATCTGTGTTATCTTCTTCTTCAGAAGTTTCTTCGGGCTCGATCCTCCAATCACCTCTCGCGTAGTATCTGAACCCCAACATTGGAAGAAGCACCAAAAGGATTTTATCTATGCGGTCGTCGTACCATTTGTTTATTTTCTTGGAGAACAAGAGAGGTGCCACCACAATTCCTGATCCCAGCCCGAACCCCAGGCCAGGGACTATGAACTGCCAATCAAATTCTTTTCTTTGGCTGCTTCTCCATATAGAATTTGATCCATTGGTGTCGGAGCATGCTACACTTAATGGAGGCCCGCATAATCCTTGGTTACCTTCAAAGGAATCGGACGAGAACGTCTGGAATTGAGCGCCTGTTGGGATCTGTCCCACTAGCCTGTTATATGAGAGATTCAGGACTGAAAGGAATGTCAGGCTTGCTAGCTGCTGTGGGATTTGTCCAGACAATTGGTTAGATGAGAGGTCTAAGGACTCGAGCTCTGACAGGTTGCCTAACGATGATGGAATTTGGCCTGTGAGCACATTATATGACAAGTTGAGAACATAGAGGGCATTGAACTGTCCTATGACATCTGGTATTGGCCCTTCAAAGTTGTTACTTGAAAAGTCAGCAGAGGTAAAGACAGTTAATATCTTCACCAGCTCCAGCTCGAGACCCTTGAATGTAACTGTTATTGAATCTTGATAATACAGTCCATTCGTCAGCTTCAGGGGATCATATGTTATGTGCTCAAGGTTTCTGTTTCCACCTTCCATCATTCCTTCCCACGTTTTCAAGCAAATGTTTGTTAGATTTCCTCTGAAATGGTTGAAAGCTAGGTCGACAATCTGAAGCCTTGGCCAAGTGCCTTTCACTTGTGGACATCCAACAAGCCCGGAGAACGTGTTGTTTCGCAGAACAAGGACACGAAAACTCGATATGGTCTTAAGAAGACACGGGAAGCTGTCATTGATTTGATTGTTCCCAAGGTCTAAGACCTCTAACATAGTGCAATTTGCCAGAGATTTTGGAACCTGCCCTTGCAAGTTGTTTCCACTCAGATCCAGAGTCTTCAATTCACAGCTTCTTGGAAATTTATCAGGAATAATGCCATCGAAGTTGTTTCTCCTTAAATTTAGAACACGAAGAGTCTTAATCCTCTCAATTAAACATGATGGTATTCCTCCACTCAAACTGTTGTTAGACAAGTCAAGAACTTGTAGCCATTCGGTATTGCATATCGATAGCGGTATTGCTCCGATAAGGTGATTATTTGAAAGGGAGAAGAAAAAAGTAAAGTTGAAGTAATCACCGATGTTGGGGGGATGAAGGAAGAAAAATTATTGCTTGAGTAATCCACATAGGTAATAAATGATGGAGGAACTGGAATGCTCCCTCGGAGCTGGTTGTGATGCAGGTCTAAGATGCTAAGACCAGGAAGAGACAAAGGTCCTTCTAGATCAACCAGAAGATTGCGTGAAAGATTCAGATATTGAAGAAGACCTAGTTCTGAAATCCAACCAGGTACCAGCCCAGTAATTTGGTTGTCTGAAAGATCTAAATGGAAGAGTTTTGATTGGTTCCTTAGATCTGGAAACATTCCCAGGTGGCAAGAAGCCAATCTTAGTTTCTTGATTTGGAGGGAAGAAATGTTGGAATTGCCGCCACTTGCATAAACTGTCAAGTTGTTGTACGAGAGGCCAAGTGTGGTGAGATTGGGAAGATTCTGAATCCAATGTAATTCCACCGTGCCATTGAGCATATTGGATGGAAGTTCAAGGACATTGAGTTTTGCAAGCCCAAAGACAGAACTGGGAATAGGACCTTCTAAGCTGTTGCTGCTCAAATCCAGGGTATCCAAAAGAGAGGAAGACACGTTTGGAAACTCAGGAATCTGTCCCCCAAATCTGTTGTTGGAAAGCTGTATCCTCTGCAGCGACGGGATTGCAAACAACGATGAGGGGATGCTCCCGCTGAATACATTGTACCCTAAATCAACATAGGTGAGGCTTCGAAGGCCTTCCCAGTGACTGGATGGAATCTCACCTGTTAGTTGATTGTGAGAGACATCTACATAGGTGAGATTCTTGGACTTGCGGAATGATGGGAGTGTGCCTGTGAAGTTGTTGGATGACAAGTCCAGATAAAACAGCTGGGTGAGATTAGCCATTGAATTTGGAATTGGTGCAGTGAAATTGTTACCCGCTAGCTCTATTCTGGATAATTTCTGGAGTCCACCAATGGACTGTGGTAGTGTTCCCGAAAAATTTGTGCTACTGAGCAGGAGGGTCCGAAGAGAGAGATTTTGATGGAACTCCGGAAAAGAACCCTGAAGGAATTTGTTGTATTGTAAGTCAAGGATCTCTAGTGTTGGTACCTGGAATATAGCTTGTGGAAATTTACCGTTCAACTGGCAAGAGCTGAGCTGCAAGGCAGTCAATTTCGAGTAATTTGCAAGGAATTCTGGAACTGGAGCAGACAAATTATTACCGCTCAAACGAATTATTGAAAGAGACTGAAGCTTTGCAAGGGAAGCATCAAAAGGACCTGAAAGATAGCAGTTGGACATGCTCAGCACTTTTAACTTAGGCAGTGAAGATGATAAGGCCTTGCACCAATCATTGCCGTGTGCTGATATATTAACACCATCAAGAAGGAGCTCTGTTAGGTGTGTGAGATTTTGAATCAATGTTGCAAAATTAGGCTTCTCGAGTTTCAGTGCAGGACCTCCAGGGAAGGAAAGGGCAGACAAATCAAGACTGACCAACTTTGTCAGCTTTGAGAAATCATTTGGAATCTGACCTGTAAAGCCAGCACTGGACAAATTCAGTGAAATCAAATCCGTGAGGTTGGCAAACCCGACTGGCAGAGCTGTGCTGAAGCTGTTGAAAGACAAGTTTAGACTCTGAAGAAATTGAAGACTGAAAAGCGCACTTGAATCGTCAAGTCCACCAGTGATTGATTCGAAGCTCAAGTCCAGGCTGATAACACGACCACTACCCTCATCACAAGTTATGCCTGGCCACTCGCAGCAATCTGAGGTTGAATTCCACTTCACTTGTTTTGCAGATAAAGATTGATTAAACACGAGAGTGTTCTTTAATTGCAGTAACAAGGATTGCTGATCTTTCCGGCACTGGCCAGAAACCAAAAACACATTGACACCAAAGAATATTGTCAAAAAGGGTATCAAGAAAAGCCATGTAAAGAGAGGAATTTTCATTTGCAAACAATTAGAAGACACCCATATAACTGAAGATGGAAAAGCTTGTTATTAATCTGGTTTTGGTATAGGGAATGAAACAGACATGAACATGACCCTTTTAGGTTCAGATCTTTGCCACCTTAAATAGACTCAGGTTTTGCTCGGGACGGTGTCCGACCGAAAGTGAAGAATGGGAGGCAGAAGAAGAAGCAGCAGCTAAAGAGAAAGGATTGGGAGAGATATGGAAAGAGTCAGCAGCAAAATGTTTGTCAAAATAAACTCTCTATGTTTGCAGGCAAAATGGAGGTTGTATTAGACGCGTTTTGTTGTCGGCTTTATTTTATTTGTTTGTTTAGCTTCTGGTTTTAAACCTCTCTTGCAATGTATAGAAAAATCAACGCCCTTCCCCCTTCCCCTTCTTCTTTTTTTTTTTTTTTTTAAAAACCTTCGGCTAATTAATTAGAATATGATGGATGATGATACGGAGGCTGAGGCCCATGGCAACGTGTAATTATTATTCTCTTAGAGTGTGTTGTTGGGTGTTTGAGACTTTTATTTTTAATTTAATATACTGTTATTAAAAATAAATTTTAAAAATAAAAAAATATTATTTTAATGTATTTTTAATTAAAAAAAATTTAAAAAACTAAATAAATGATGCAGGCAGCCTAACCAAATTGACTTTTAGGTAAGGAAGCAGTTAGTAATTGATAAGCTGATTCTTCTTCACCTTGAACAAAGGATATGGTGTTTGAATTTCGAACGTTGCTTGAGAATCAAAAGTGGTTTGGTGCTTTGCCACTCTTTCAGAGAGAGAGAGAGAGAGAGAGAGAGAGAGCAAAACAAAAAACCTAATCACGTGAAGTGAAAGCCATAAAGACCAAGCTGCCATAAAATATGATTTATTGTAGGACGCCCTACGGATTTTCTATTATTGCAGGTAGATTTCTTTATCACATTAGTAAAGGTTTATAAAAATATAATAAATATTATTTTTTAAAATTAATTTTTGATATTAACATATTAAAATCATTTAAATATATATAAAAGAACTAATTTTAAACAATAATAAATTTAAAAAAAAAAAACACAGTTTGAAACATCATTTCAATTTCCCGTAACGAATAATAAAAATTGCGTGTGAAACCGTCGACCAAAAAGGGCACCTTAAACCTAAATGGAGACTGAGTGAGGAGGTCCTTCTTGTCTGCACATACAATTTCATCCTCTTGGGTAGACTTTTTAGGTGACTTTGATAGGAGTTTTTGTTTTTTTCTTTAATTAGAACAAAAATTATCTAAATATCTTTTTAATTTTGCATTAGTTCTGTACATAATTATATTTTAATTTTTTAAATTTTTATATGCTAAAATAATATATATATATATATATATTTATTTATAAAGACATTTTTTATTTATTTTACATAAAAAAATTTATGTTACAATAATTTTAATCAAATATATATATTTTTTTAAAAAACTATAAAAATATTTTTTAAACCTGTTTTTTCTACACGCGAAAACCACTTCAATTCCAAACATACACGTTCATGTCATTATAATATGATACCGTCAATTTTACTTTAATCAATGTCAAATCAAAGGTAATTTATATTATTATTATTATTATTATTATTTATTAGTATTAGTATTAGTATTATAAAATGGACCCTTTTAGTTAAAAAAAAATCACATTTTAGCCCATAATCTAGAGCTATTTTATGTAGGTTTTCATTGTGTAAAATAACTTTTGTATCTCATATGCCTTTCCAACTTCAAATTCTTAACTCCTTCCTCGGTATTCAACGAGAAATTTATAAGAAATTAATATAAGATAATTGATCCTATTACCAAGTCAATAATTGTAGATTATTTTAGCACACAAGTGGAGTCATAATTCTTCCTCCGATGGCCCCATCTCAGGCCAATCTCCCCTTCATTGCCGTCGTAAATTGGTATTTGGAACCCATCGATGGTTTGATTAATTTCAGGACTTTTTTCTGGTATTGATGCCATTGGCAGTTTCCTTGACCCTTTAGCTAGCCAATAGCAAGCAGCAATGCACTTGGATCTTATGAAGGAGTGGAGACTGGACAAACATCATCGAGCCTGGCAATTTCAAGCGTGGAAACCAGCTCATTAAATGTGTGTTTTGGGCATCAATTAGGGTCTCTTTAAATTTGTTTTCTTGTGACGAGATCAACCACTACTATAATCTTTGGATTTATTATTGGAATCTTTTATTGATATTTATACTATTATTTTATTAGTAATTAATTTATTAATAAAATCATTGGCGGAAATGCTCAATCGGTAAATCTTTTATAGGTAATTTTTTTTGGTTGGTAATAAAAAATTATTATTACTAATAAATTTATTAACAAAAAAGACGTGAAAAAAAAATCTAATTTTTCAATCCGTTTGTAATTCCGTCTGTAATATTTAATTTAAAATTTTAATTTAATTAAGACTTTTTTTAAAATCATTAAATAACATCTATGACTTTTTAATCCATCAGTGATTTTGTTTGTAAAGAACAGTAATTAAGAGTGCAATTGAGAAGTGAACAGTTCTAGAGCTCTTTGAAAAATACCAACAAAATTTTTTGTTGGTGATTCCCTTTATAATTGACATGATAAACAGTGTTCACAGTTTACCAATGAATTTACCAACAGATTATACCAACAAAATAAATTTTATCAATAATTTTATTGATAAAAATAGCACGACATTGTTTTTTTTAATTTATTTCTTTTACTATAATTCCTTTAATAAATACCTAGAAAATATTTTTATCGGTCAAATCCATAGCAATTTACCAATAAAAATATTCCTAAAGAAAATAATTTGTTCAATCAGTCTCGCAAACATAGATCATCTACTCCATAGGAAGTACGGCATGCTCACATGAAGTGATCGATGGATTGGAATTCTACTGAAGTGGGAAATGGAGAATGGATAGAAAGAAAACCAGAAAAACGCTGCCAGTGGGACAGAAAACGGACCTTGAAGTTCACTTTTTTCTGCCACAATTAACCTGTTGAAGGTATCAATGAAAGTGATATCCATGCAAAAAAAAAATCCTCCTTCTAGAAGGGCTGTCAGTGCTCACTCTAATTAGTTTCTAGCTGTGAGCACTAAGGGAATAATCTTATCTGCACATAGAATCAAGCACGCATTGTCTTGCTGTAACTCGTCTTCACTCACAGATCATACATAATTTAGTGAAGAAACACAGAAGGTAGATCGACTGCAGGATGCAACGCTAGGAGGGATGGCATTTATCACTTTTGTAATTTGTTTTTTCTAGAAAAAAAAAAAAAAAAAACTTGATCGAATTTTCAACTGTTATCATGAAACATTGAAGCAGCAAGGCATGAAGGATCCATACATGGGGAAAACTTGTGAGCCTATAGGTTGGTGGGAAATCCACACACTAAAAACTGTTCTTTGCCCACAAGTCCATAGTTGCACTTTAATATCTGCAGAAATTCTGTCCTCCTGATTACTGAAAACGCCACCATCTTTGACCGGAACACTTGGAGGAAAAGGGAGGCTTAGTTATGGTGTTGGTCCCCGTCTTCTTGCACTATCTTCACCAGTCAAGAAGGCTCCTCTTCCTTTTCACACCTAACTCCTACCTGAAAATGATAAACAAAGCATTCCCAGCACAAAATTCCTGGCATATAGAACAAAAGTACAAGAAGAATAACGTTCAGAGGAAAGTAGATGGTAGATCGAAGCATTTCTTAATTACCAGTGTTTGTCTAAGAAGTAAACGCAGATGCAACAACATTTAATTACAAAAATAGCATAGGTTACTGTTTATAGATCCCACCAAATATTGCATTTAAAACGCATGGAAAAATAAAGTAGGTTGGAGCTGCTTCTTGCGGTTGCACCATACTGCACTGTTCAGTGGGTAGTGCAGCATGCTTTTATTGTCGTATTGTTTATTTTAGTGAATTTTTTTTTTGTTTGAAAAATCTGTGCAGTTAATTAATTTCACTCGCACTGTTCATGTGAACATGAATAATATTTTTTTTTTGTTTTTTTAAAAAATTAATTTAAGATAAATTAAATTTATTTGTACTGTAATCTTAATTTTATTCCTGATAATATTTTATCTAATTTTATTACACGCTCAAAAAATCATGAAAACTGTAGTTCTTGTCGAATGAATTTTGTATGTAATAGAATTGTAGATAATTTAATGGAACAATAAAAAAAATTTATATAAAGTATGATTTATTTTATGATATAACAATAATAATTAAATCTACAATATTTAAATTAAAAATCATAAATATTAATATATTTTTTAAAATTATTTTATAAACTCAATTTCAAAAACATTTTTAATCAAATAAAATAAATTCTTAATAAAAATACAAAGAAGAATAACATTCAGAGGAAAGTAGACGGTAGATTGAAGCATTTCTTGCTGGATGAGACCAGTGGGCTGTCTCAAAATTCCTTGTAATTGAATAACACCTACAGTGGGCTGTCTATCAGCCGCTTCTAAACTAGGCAGCAGCTCCAATTAAACCGATCTTCGGCTTCAGCTCCTTCTTCTATATTAAACTTACCGGTACCTAGCCGGCCCGCATGGTGGCCCCACAAGCCCTCTGTAATGTATCCCTCATTCCTTCTCGTGGCTCTCATCGAAATAAAGCAATTCAATTAGAAGGCAGTTAAAAAACTAAAAAAACTGATTAAATTAAAAAAAATTAGAATAAAAATAATTAAAAAAAACGAATTTATAAAAAAAAATTAGTTAGAATTTAAAAAAAAACTAATCGATCGGTTTTGGTTTATAAGCCGACCAAATCAAATTCAAATAAAAAAAACTGGAAAAACAATCGAGCCAAGCTGGAAAAAAATCAAATTTGAACAGTTTTTGTTTTAAAAAACCGAACCGAAACCGGTCGATTTGAACCGGTTTCGATTCATTTTTTTAATAAATAATTTTAGTTTGATTATTTTTTTTTATGAAAACCAAACCGAATTGAAAATAAAAAAACCGAGCTAAACCGGTTTGAACCGGTTTTTTGTTCTAAAAAACCAAACCTAAACAGGTCGGTTTGAACTGGTTTCAGTTTGGTTTTTTTTGAAATAATTTTAATTTATTATTATTATTATATATATATATTATATATATATAAAAACCAAACCAATAATAACATTAGGAGAAACTATAACCAATCCAGGTATTTGAAGTTACGAAGATGCGGCTGGAGCGCATATTGTGTTCTCGGGCAAGAAAGAATTGGAAACGAGGCAGTAATTGAAATAGTTGCTGCCCAGTCACGCAATTATGGGCCACGGAATTTGGAGAAATATAATGTCCTAACAGCCAGTAGAAATCTAGAGAATGCAGGCCCAGCTACACCATAACCCCATCCATATCCACAAAATCATTCGATCCACATCCCACTTTGTTGGGATAATATTGTTTCTCACATGCTATATACAGAATCATATTTCTGGACTTTCATAGTGATTTTTTTTTTTTTTTTGGTATTCAAAGTTTTTTTTCCTCCTCAATCCAGTCTTCTTGTGGTCAATTAACTCTTATTTGTTGAGCAAGGGAAAAATTAAAAAATAAGAGACCAAAGTGAAAACAATAGCAAAACTTGTTGGCACCTATAAAGTTTTTGTGAAAAAATGATTTGATCCTTAAACTTTTCAATCATTATCTTTCCAGTCCCTTTGTTTTTTGAGATTTTAATTTTAGTCTAGAACTTGATTTTCTTCATGTTTAGTTCTTAATTTGAGAGGAGAGAGAGAGGGAATTACTGAATTCTAGCAATAAAAATAGAAAAAATTTGACTGATACCGATTTAAACCATGAATAAAAGTTAATATTAGTATTAATGAGTTTTGTTTGATAAGGAGAGTTACACCTAGCTCTTTTTTTTTTTTTTTATCTAAAGAAATTATAGATATGAGCTTAAGAATGGTTTTTAATTTTAAATTGATTTTGAATTTTTATGTGATTATTTGAGTAATTTAAGTCCATAGATAAGTTTTCGAACCAACTCCGACATTCACTTTCCCTTGTTTGTTTTTTTTAGCATAAGAAATCTACTCCGACATTTATGTGTTCCTTTTTTGAACTGCCAACTTTCTATTATGATAATAGCCATTGACTCGTTATTGGTTCAAAAACTAACTTTAGTTCAGGGATGCTAATGAAAACAAAAAAACACTAATTAAATATATTTTTTATGTCCCAGCTTTTAATTAAAATGTTCACTAAATAACATGTTCTTTTTTCTCAATAAATTTACACATATAAGTTTGGTCTAAGAGTTTTATATTCAATATTTTTCTTTTTATTAAATTCAAGTGCCAATGATTTGCAATATAACGAGGAAGGAATTGTTACTTTTATTGTGTATCTCAAGATCTTTTCAATTTTTTCCCCCGAAAATATAGTAAGCCTTGGACTATATAATAAAAGTAGCTCTCTTACTTTACATAATAATAGTAAAGTAAATTGAAGTTATTAAAGTCAAACTTTTAGTAATTCTAAATCAATGAGATTCTATTCCAATCACGGGCACATTTTAGTAAATTTCACTTTCATAGATCTCAAAAATCAAAACTCATAATGCATAAGTTTTGATATCCGGCAACACACAAAAAAAAAAAAAAAAAAACCTTTATGAACTTAAAGATAGTAAATTTATCTTTATGTCTACTATTGGATAAAAAAATATACAAATGAGCTTGGATTAGGTCTTTTGGTCTTGAATTTGAAATCTAAAAAAAAATAGGTTTTTTAGACTCATATATATTAAGTGAAGGTCCATGAACAAAAAGCTTCCTTTTTTTTCTTTTTTCTTTTCAATTCATCCCTCTTTCTTTTTAGTTTTCTTTTCACCGCCCTTCTTTTTTTTCAGTTTCAATTTTATCCTCAGACTTTTTTAACAGTCTTTTGAGTTGCTTTTAAACTATCCAAGTCAACTAGATTATATCAAAATAATTTTAAATTTGAACTAGACAAGAAATTGAATCTAGAAGTTTTTTATGTTAATTTCATCTTTTTTTTTTTAAATTTCATTCTTAATTTTATTTACTGGTTAGCAAACTTACATTTGAATCAACCAAGTCGACTGGATCACATTAGGGTAACTTCTATATAGTTTAATTTTAAACTAACATCGACAAAATGTTGGGTTGGGAGGTTTTTTAATGTCAATTTTTTTTTTAATTTCTTCCTCATATATTTTTATTTTATTATTATTTATTCAGGTTGTCTTTGAACTAACAAAGTGAATTGGATTACATTGAAGCACTTCCACTCGATTTAATTTTAAAAACAAACTAGGTATAAAGTCGAGTCAGGAGATTTCATGGTTGACCCATTAAATTGTTTTAGTAGTAATATCATTTAATTCTCAATGATCTAAATATATTTTGTTATATTTTTTTTTTAAAAAAATTAATTCTACCCATAGCATAGGACGTGCCTGTAAACTAGTTTGAAACTAAAAGGATGGAAGCCAGAATGGATGAAGAGAGCACGAATATTAGACAGTAGAGAGACTAGAAGGCTCAATCCGGAGGTGAAAATTTGTGAAAGACTAGTCGATGATAGGCTTTAAATCTGTAGAAATTTTGTGCTCTTGAACCAAAATCATTGATCATAAAATTTAAGAAAAAGGGAGACTTTAGTTATGATGGGTCTTCTTGCACTGTCTTCACACAAGCACCAGTCAACAAGTCTTTTTTTCCTTCTTCAACTCTATAATAATCCTTTAAATAAATTCACGCACCTCCTAACCGAACATGATCCTACTTTTCAAAAAAAAAAAAAAAAAGTTATTAAATCTAAAATAAAATAAATAGATTATTTGTTGTGATTTTTTTTTTTTTATGATAAAGCATGCAAGTATAATTTATTCTTGAGAAATTTTGCCATATGTAAATTAAAATAAAATTATATTCTTGAAATAAAGAGTATTTTTATTGCTGTTGCTGTGGAGGGAAATCGATTTGTTTAATTTTAAAAAAACATTTGCATGTAGATCACAATGCAAAATATTAAAAATTACTAAATTACAATGTCCATAACCATAGGATTTTGTATTTCAAAGCAGGCCCAGGCTACAACATATTATTACAGAGTCACAAAAACGAAGCAAACAAAAGAAACTGTCGCATTTATCCAATAACTGCGAGGTCCCTTGGACGAATAATTGATGACCTTCAATTGGTGGTCAAAGAGAATAAAAACTGAAGTTGTAACTAAACTTCTTATTGCAAATGTCAACAAACTGGAAACAAAACAAAAAATATAGCAGGATATAAAACAGAAGCCATAGGAAATATTAATTGCAAATGCTCTCACCACGCGCCTTGATCTTCTTCACCAATGTCACTGCCTTCTTCTGTTTCTTTGAGCTCTTCTGCCAAGATTCTTGCTTCTTTTTTCTAGTTGAGGGAAGATTCTGAAAATTACACGATTAACATGTGTGTAGTACCATGTTCTCCATCTCTTGCAGAACACAAGAGGTAGAATAGCAATTCCCAGCCCGAAGATAAATCCCAATAAGAAATTCCAGTCAATCACTATACCAGAATTTGATCCATTGGTATTGTAGCATGCTGAACTTGATGTATTGGAGCATGCTGGTGTAGAATTTGATCCTTTGGTATTGGAGCATGGATTTAATGGAAACCCGCATAATCCTTGGTTACCTTCAAAGGAATCGGACGAGAACGTCCCGAATTGATTGCCTGTTGGGATCCGACCCACTAGCCTGTTATATGAGAGATTCAGGACTGAAAGGAATGTCAGGCTTACTAGCTGTGGTGGGATTTGTCCAGACAATTGGTTAGATGAGAGGTCTAAGGACTCGAGCTCTGACAGGCTGCCTAAAGATGATGGAATTTGGCCCGTGAGCACATTATGTGACAAGTTGAGAACATAGAGGGCATTGAACTGTCCTATGACATCTGATATTGGCCCTTCAAAGTTGTTGCTTGAAAAGTCAGCAGAGGTAAAGACAGTTAATATCTTCACCAGCTCCAGCTCGAGACCCTTGAGTGTGACTGTTATTGAATCTTGATAATACAGTCCATTCGTCAGCTTCAGGGGATCATATCTTATGTGCTCAAGGTTTCTGTTTCCACCTTCCATCATTCCTTCCCAAGTTTTCAAGAAAATATCTGGTACATTTCCTCTGAAATGGTTGTAAGCTACGTCGACAATCTGAAGCCTTGGCCAAGTGCCTTTGATTTGTGGACATCCAATAAGCCCGGAGAACATGTTGTTTCGCAGAACAAGGACACGAAAACTCGATATGCTCTTAAGAAGACACGGGAAGCTGTCATTGATTTGATTGTTCCCAAGGTCTAAGACTTCTAACATAGCGCAATTGGCCAGAGATTTTGGAACCTGCCCATGCAAGTTGTTTACACTCAGGTCCAGAGTCTTCAATTCACAGCTTCTTGGAAATTTATCAGGAATAATGCCATCGAAGTTGTTTCTCCTTAAATTTAGAACACGAAGAGTCTTAATCCTCTCAATTAAACATGATGGTATTGCTCCACTCAAACTGTTGTTAGACAAGTCAAGAACTTGTAGCCATTCGGTATTGCATATCGATCGCGGTATTGCTCCGGTAAGGTGATTATTTGAAAGGGAGAAGAAAAGGGTAAAGTTGAAGTAATTACCAATATTAGGGGGGATGAAAGAAGAAAAATTATTGCTTGAGTAATCCACATAGGTAATATATGATGGAGGAACTGGAATGCTCCCTTGGAGCTGGTTGTGATGCAGGTCTACGACGCTAAGACCAGGAAGAGACAAAGGTCTTTCTAGATCAACCAGGAGATTGCGTGAAAGATTCAGATATTGAAGAAGACCTAGTTCTGAAATCCAACCAGGTACTGGCCCAGTAATTTGGTTGTCTGAAAGATCTAAATGGAAGAGTTTTGATTGGTTCCTTAGATCTGGAAACATTCCCAGGTCGCAAGAAGCCAATCTTAGATTCTTGATTTGGGGAAGGGAAGACATGTCGCCACTTACTGTCAAGTTGTTGTACGAGAGGCCAAGTGTGGTGAGACTGGGAAGTTTCTGAATCCAATGTAATTCCACCGTGCCATTGAGCTTATTGAATGAAAGTTCAAGGACATTGAGTTTTGCAAGATCAAAGACATAACTGGGAATAGAACCTTCTAACTTGTTGCTGCTCAAATCCAGGGTATCCAAAAGAGAGGAAGACACGTTTGGAAACTCAGGAATCTGTCCCCCAAATCTGTTATTGGAAAGCTGTATCCTCTGCAGCGACGGGATTGCAAACAACGATGAGGGGATGCTCCCGCTGAATACATTGTACCCTAAATCAACATAGGTGAGGCTTCGAAGGCCTTCCCAGTGACTGGATGGAATCTCACCTGTTAGTTGATTGCGAGAGACATCTACATAGGTGAGATTCTTGGACTTGCGGAATGATGGGAGTGTGCCTGTGAACTTGTTGGATGAAAAGTCCAGATAAAACAGCTGGGTGAGATTAGCCATTGAATTTGGAATTGGTCCCGTGAAGTTGTTACCCGCTTCCGCTAGCTCTATTCTGGATAGTTTCTGGAGTCCACCAATGGACTGTGGTAGTGTTCCCGAAAAATTTGTGTTACTGAGCAGAAGGGTCCGAAGAGAGAGATTCTGATGGAACTCCGGGAAAGAACCCTGAAGGAACTCGTTGTATGACAAGTCAAGGATCTCTAGTGATGGTACCTGGAATATAGCTTGTGGAAATATACCGTTCAACTGGCAAGAGCTGAGCTGCAAGGCAGTCAATTTCGAGTAATTTGCAAGGAATTCTGGAACTGGAGCAGACAAATTATTACCGCTCAAACGAATTATTGAAAGAGACTGAAGCTTTGCAAGGGAAGCATCAAGAGGACCCGAGAGATAGCAGTAGGACATGCTCAGCACTTTCAGATTAGGCAGTGAAGATGATACGGCCTTGCACCAGTCATTGCCGTGTGCTGATATATTAACACCATCAAGAAGGAGCTCTGTTAGCTGTGTGAGATTTTGAACCAATGTTGCAAAATTAGGCTTCTCGAGTTTCAGTGGAGGACCTACAAGGAAGGGATTGGTTGACAAATCAAGACTAACCAACCTTGTCAGCTTTAAGATCTCAATTGGAATCTGGCCTGTAAAGCCAGCACTGGACAAATTCAATGAAATCAAATCCGTGAGGTTGGCAAACCCGACTGGCAGAGCTGAGCTGAAGCTGTTGGAAGACAAGTCTAGACTCTGAAGAAATTGAAGTCTGAAAAGCCCGCTTGAATCGTCAAGTCCACCGGTGATTGATTCATTGCTCAAGTCGAGGCCGATAACACGATCAAGCCCACCAATATCGCAGCTTATACCTCTCCACTCGCAGCAATCCGAGCTGGGATTCCACGTCACCAGGTTGGTGGACATAGATTGATTGAATACGAGGGTGTTCTTTAATTGGAGCAGCAAAGATTGCTGATCGCTCTGGCATCTGCCAGAAACCAGACCCGTGTTGATGCCGGAGAGCATCGTTAGAAGGGGCATGAAGAAAAACAAAGTAAAGAGAGGAATTTTCATTGTCAAGTGAATTGTTTGACACAAATCAATTACAGGTCATCAAGTCGTTAACATCTTTGATAATTATGTAGGTACATAATTATCATAGATGTTAAAGACTTTTTCTATAGATGTTAAAGACTTTTTCTTGTAGATGACATTTAAACGCGTTGACTTGGGCTAAAATGTTGAAAGTTAGGCAATAATTAAAATATTGCCCTAGCAACATACACAGAACTAATCAGACATTCACTTTCCCTTCATTTCTTTTTTTAGCATAAGAAATCTACTCCGCCATTTATGTGTTTCTTTAACTTCTTATTATGATAAAAGCCATGGACTCATTATTGGTTCAAAAACTAACTTTACTTCAGGGATGCTAATGAAAACAAGAAAAACACTAATTAAATATATTTTTTATGTCCCAGCTTTTAATTAAAATGTTCACTAAATTTACACATATAAGTTTGTTCTAAGAGTTTTATATTCAATATTTTTCTTTTTATTAAATTCAAGTGCGCCAATGATTTGCAATATAACGAGGAAGGAATTGTTACTTTTATTGTGTATCTCAAGATCTTTTTAATTTTTTTTCCCCGAAAATATGGAAGCCTTGGACTATATAATAAAAGTAGCTCTCTTACTTTACATAATAATAGTAAAGTAAATTGAAGTTATTAAAGTCAAACTTGTTACACTGAAGATTTTTTTTTTTTAATTCTAAATCAATGAGATTCTATTCCAATCACGGGCACATTTTTGTAAATTTCACTTTCATAGATCTCAAAAATCAAAACTCATAATGCATAAGTTTTGATATCCGGTAACACACACAAAAAAAAAAAACCTTTATGAACTTAAAGATAGTAAATTTATCCTTATGATTGGGTCTTTTGATCTTGAATTTGAAATCTAAAAAAATGGGTTTTTTAGACTCGTATATATAAATTGAAGGTCCATAAACAAAAAGCTTCCCTTTTTTATTTTTTCTTTTTTCAATTCATCCCTCTCTCTTTTTAGTTTTCTTTTCATCTTTTCATCCCCCCCTCCCTTTTTTCAATTTCAATTTTACCATTGAATTTTTTTTACAGCCTTTTAAGTTGTTTTTAAACTATCTAAGTTAACTAGATCATATCAAGATAACATTCTATGTGATTTAATTTTAAATTCGGACTAGATAAAAAATTGAATCTTGAGATTTTTTCTGTTAATTTCATCCTGAAATTTTTTTACTGGTTAGTGAAGTTACCTTTTGATTGACCAAGTTGATTGGATCATGTTGGGGTAATTTCCATACAATTTAATTTTAAATTAACATTGGTAAAGTGTTGAGTTGGGAAGTTTTTTAATGTCAATTTTTTTCTTTTCAATTTCATCCTTTTATATATAAACACACACACACCATTCAGTCAAGCTGCCTTTGAACTAACAAAGTTGATTAGGTCACATTGAAGCACTTTCACTCGATTTAATTCTAAAAATAAACTAGGTAAAGAGTTGAGTAAAGAAGTTTCAAGGTTGACCCACTAAATCGTGTTTAGTAGTAATATCATATAATTCTCAATGATCTAAATATATATATTTTTTTTTTAAAATAATTCTACCCATAGCATTGGACGTGCCTGTAAACTAGTTTGAAACTGGAAGGATAGAAGCCAGAATGGATAAAGAGAGCACGAATATTAGATAGCAGAGAGACTTGAAGGAACACTAGTCGATGATAGGCTTGAAATCTGTAGAAATTTTGTGCTCTTGAGCCCTCCTGCACTGTCTTGAGTGTCTTCACAGAAGCACCAGTCAACAAGCCATTTTTTCCTTCTACAACTCTATAATAGTCCTTTAAATAAACTCACGTACCTCCTAACCGAACATGATCCTACTTTTCAAAAAAAATAAAAATTATTAAATTCAAAATACATGTAAAATAAATAAATTATTTTTTGTGATTTTTTTTATATGATAAAGCATGCAAGTATAATTTATTCTTGAGAAATTTTGCCATATGTAAATTAAAATAAAATTATATTCTTGAAATAAAGAGTATTTTTATTGCTGTTTCTGTGGAAGGAAATCAATTTGTTTAATATTAAAAAAACATTTGCATGCAGATCACAATGCAAAATATTAAAAACTACCAAATTACAATGTCCATAACCATAGGATTTTGTATTTCAAAGCAGGCCCAGGCTACAACATATTATTACAGAGTCACAAAAACGAAGCAAACAAAAGAAACTGTCGCATTTATCCAATAACTGCGAGGTCCCTTGGACGAATAATTGATGACCTTCAATTGGTGGACAAAGAGAATAAAAACTGAAGTTGTAACTAAACTTCTTATTGCAAATGTCAACAAACTGGAAACAAAACAAAACATATAGCAGGATATAAAACAGAAGCCATAGGAAATATTAATTGCAAATGCTCTCACTGATGGAAGAAATATTTTACACAATGTTCTGTCATTCTTATTAATCAATTAAGCTATACATATATAGATTTACAAGAAACGATCAAAGCCTAAATACAGGGAAGGATAAGTTACAAGAACAAAGATAAGTGCTGTTGCTGAATACAAGGAAATTCAAATATGGAAGACTTGATCTTCAGCTTGATAATGTCGATCTTCAGAAGACTTGATCTTCAGCTGGATAATGTTGATCTTCATTCTAATATGCCCCCTCAAGATAGGCCACGACTAGAGAGGCCAATCTTGCTCCGTAAATCTTGAAAGCGAGAACGAGGAAGAGGTTTTGTGAGCAGATCAGCAAGCTGATCTGCTGAGGAGACGTGAGCCACACGTAGAGCACCAGTTTGCACTTGATCACGTATGAAGTGATAGTCAATGGCTACATGCTTCATCCTTGAATGAAATACCGGATTGGAGCTTAGTTGTGTGGCTCCTATATTATCACAGTAGATGACAGGAGTGTGAAGCAAGGTAATGCAAAGTTCTGAGAGCAGTGAACGAATCCAGCACAATTCAGCTGCAGTAGCAGCAACTGATCTGTATTCTGCTTCAGTAGATGATCTGGCTACAGTTTGTTGTTTCTTGGAGCTCCAAGAAATGAGATTGTTGCCAAGATAGACAAGGTGGGCACTAGTGGAAGTGTAGTCATCTTTGTTACCTGCCCAGTCAGCATCTGAGAAGGCTTGAAGAGAGTCTGAGAAGGCATGCAGGGCGAGTGGAGAATTTCGTTTAAGAAGAAGTCCTTCATGGGATGAGCCACTTAGATAACGCAAAATTCGTTTAACACAATTCCAGTGCTCATCAGTTGGGGCGTGCATGAACTGAGACATTCGGTTGACAGCAAAAGAAATATCTGGACGTGTGAGAGACAAGTATTGAAGACTGCCTACAACTGTTCTGTACTCTGTTGGATCTGATAGAATTGTTCCTGCTGATAATGTAAGTGAAGAGGAGTCTGTGGGCAGTGGAGTAAGAACAGGTTTAGACATGTCCATATGTGTTTTAGCAAGTAGCTCCTTGATATAGCGACGTTGAGACAGAAGAATGCCTTGACTTTGAGGAATGACTTCTACACCAAGGAAGTAGGAAAGGTTGCCAAGATCTTTGAGGGAGAACCTGTGTGCTAAACAATCAACAAACTGTGACACAAGATCTGAATTATTACCCGTTAGGATAATATCATCTACATATACTAAAAGATATAACAACTTTGTGCCAGTTTGCAGAATGAAGAGAGAAGTATCAGAGTGTGAATTTCTGAAACCAGATTCCATGAGAAATTTACGTAACTCTTGATACCAAGCCCTTGGAGCTTGTTTGAGTCCGTAGATAGCCTTATGAAGTTTACACACATGAGTGGGATGATCGGAGTCAATGAAGCCTGGCGGCTGAGCCATGTAGACTGTTTCTGTCAAGGTACCTTGGAGAAATGCATTGTTAATGTCTAATTGTCGAAGAGACCAACCATTGGCAACGGCAACACTGAGCACAAGACGAATAGTGGTTGGCTTAATTACTGGACTGAATGTCTCTAGATAATCCACACCTGGTCGTTGATGAAAGCCCTTGGCTACAAGCCGGGCCTTGAATCTGTCAATTGAGCCATCAGGATGGCGTTTGATGCGAAAAATCCATTTGCAGCCTACAAGGTTTGTAGCAAGAGATGGAGAAACAAGTTCCCATGTTCCATTGCGAACAAGAGCATTGTATTCTTCTGACATAGCAGTTCTCCAGTTGGAATTTTTAAGTGCCTGGGCAACAGTGGTGGGTTCTGAAGTAGGTGATGAAATGACTTGTGTATGAAGGTTTAGTTTCTGAATTGGTTTGAGGATATTATTTTTGGCACGGGTAGTCATGGAGTGACAGGGAGGTGGTGGGGAGGCTGGGTGTGTAACAGAGGAGGGTGGTATTGGAGATGCAGCAGATATGGGTGGGATTGAAGTAGCAGCAGCAGGAGGCAATTCTGGAGCAGTGATGACTGGAGTGTAAGAAGACAGCTGAGATGGAAGAGGAACTGAGACTTTAATAACTGGGGGTAACCATGACACTGCAGTGGTTGAATTGGGGCGTGGAAGTGTGCTGTGAAGATGAGTATAAGGAAAAACAGATTCAACAAACTGGACATGACGAGAAATAAAAGTTTTTGAAGTAGATGGTTCAAAACAAAGATATGCATGCTGTGATAATGAGTATCCAAGAAAAACACAGGGTTTGGATTTAGGTTCTAATTTGTGGGACGAATATGGACGAATCCATGGATAGCATAGGCAACCGAAACTTTTTAACTTGGAATAGTTGGGTGCTGTGTTGAAAATTAATTCAAATGGACTAGAGAGATTGAGAGATGTGGTAGGCATCCTATTAATAAGATACACAGCAGCACTAAATGCATGATTCCAGAATGTTAATGGAAGGGATGCATGTGAGAGTAGCGTGAGTCCAGTCTCAACAATGTGACGGTGCCTGCGTTCAGAATAGCCATTCAATTCTGGGGTATGAGGTGGTGTGGTCATATGAGTGATCCCTGCTGTAGAGAGAAAATTTCGAAGGCTAAGAAACTCCCCCCCATTATCAGTGTAGAGAGTGACTATACTGTGCTTGAAATAATTCTCAACAATGGCTTTATATCGTGTAAAAACATCATGAACATCAGATTTTCGTTTAAGGGGATAAAACCAGACATATTTGGTGAAATGATCAACAAATATGACATAGTATTTAAAACCTGCAGAAGACACAATTGGAGAAGTCCAAACATCGAAGAAAACAATTTGCAATGGATGTGTAGAGACAAGAGTGGAAGTAGAGAATGGCAACTTATGACTTTTATTGCAAAGGCAGGCATTACAGGAGAAATCAGAAGTGATAGATGCAGATGATGCTAAATGAGAATGAGTGAGAACATGTTTTAAAATAGGAAATGCTGGATGTCCTAAGCGACTATGCCAGATTGCAGATGTGGTTTTGGTAGTAGAGAAGGCGAGAAGTGGGGGAGATTGTGGTTTTGAAGCCGGCCATTCATACACTCCATCCTTAACACTGCCTTGAAAGAGAATTGCCCCCGTTTGAAGATCCTTCACAAAGAACAGAGAAGGTAAGAATTCGACAGAAACATTATTAGTGACACAAAACTGATAAACAGAAATCAAGTTTCTTTGCATAGGTGGTACACATAGAACATTAGACAATGTAAAAGATGATGTAGGAGAGGATAGATGTGTAGAACCGGTGTGTGTAATTGGAAGATTGGTTTCATCGCCTATCATCACATCATCTGATCCACTGTAAGGAGAGTGCAGGGATAAATTTTCCAAATCTGCTGTTACATGGTGAGAGGCACCACTGTCAAGTAACCATGTAGGAGAGGTTGATGAGTTGTTGGCAACAAAGTTAACTCGTGGCTGCCAAGAAGAAGAAGAGTGTTGGGAGGCTGAAGATTCAGTATTTGTGGCATTTGTTGGAACTAGCTGAAATGATGGGCAGCGTTTGGCTGTATGACCCTGAATGCCACATATTTGGCAGAAGCCTTGATATGGGCGCTGAGGAGGACGAGCAGGTCGATAATTAGGACGATTGAATGTAGGCCTGAAAGTACTGGGAGGAGAAGAACGCCAGAAATGAGAATTAGCAGATGATGGAGAAGGAGGGCGAAAGTTGAAGGATGAACGAGTATTACGCCATGTAGGAGAACTCTTTTGTGTAAGATTGGCAGTAATGGGAAGGGGTGTTGCATGGGAGGATGACATGGCTTCAAAAGAAAGAAGCTTTTCATGCAGTTCATCAAATGAAATAGAAGTATCACGTGCTTGAACTGCACGAACAAGCTCTTTATAGTCATCATCAAGACCATCCAAGATTGTATCAGTGAGGTCTTCGGGATCCATGGGTGCACCTAATATAGCCAGTTCATCAGCAGTGGCTTTGACAGAGTGAAGAAATTCAGTAATAGATTGAGATCCTTTGGATGGATGTTTGAGCTGGTTTTTAATTTGCTTGATACGACCACGTGAAGGTTTAGCATACGTGTTGGCCAAGATATTCCAAGCTTCTTGAGCAGTATTTGCACAAGCAATGAAAGGAATGATCGTGGGAGAAAGAGATCCTATCAAGGCATTAAGCAGAAGCTTATCCTGACGAATCCAAAACTTATGAGAGGGATTTGTTATTGTGACATTGTCTACAATAACAGGATTGGGAGGGCAGGGAGTGGATCCATCGATGTATCCAATAAGATCATATCCAATGAATAAGGTTTCAAACTGAAGTTTCCAGGAAAGGTAGTTTGTGGATGTGAGTTTGAGAGGTGTTTGTGCAGTGGTATTTATTGTTATAAGAGAAACTTCTTGGTGAGAAAGGCTGGAAGAAGAGAAGGTAGTTGCTGAGTCGATTTGTGTTGTCATGTTTTTGTGTTGAATCAAAGAATCGATAGTTTGTAACAGAAGAAAGAAGAGCTAATGAAGAATAGACTTAAGCAGCTCTGATACCATGATGTAAGAAATATTTTACACAATGTTCTGTCATTCTTATTAATCAATTAAGCTATACATATATAGATTTACAAGAAACGATCAAAGCCTAAATACAGGGAAGGATAAGTTACAAGAACAAAGATAAGTGTTGTTGCTGAATACAAGGAAATTCAAATATGGAAGACTTGATCTTCAGCTTGATAATGTCGATCTTCAGAAGACTTGATCTTCAGCTGGATAATGTTGATCTTCATTCTAATACTCACCACGCGCCTTGATCTTCTTCACCAATGTCACTGCCTTCTTCTGTTTCTTTGAGCTCTTCTGCCAAGATTCTTGCTTCTTTTATCTAGTTGAGGGAAGATTCTGAAAATTACACGATTAACATGTGTGTAGTACCATGTTCTCCATCTCTTGCAGAACATAAGAGGTAGAATAATAATTCCCAGCCCGAAGATGAATCCGAATTCAACACTTAAGAAGTTCCAGTCAATCTCTATACCAGAATTTGATCCATTGGTATTGTAGCATGCTGAACTTGATGTATTGGAGCATGCTGGTGTAGAATTTGATCCTTTGGTATTGGAGCATGGATTTAATGGAAACCCGCATAATCCTTGGTTACCTTCAAAGAAATCGGAAGAGAACGTCCCGAATTGATTGCCTGTTGGGATCCGACCCACTAGCCTGTTATATGAGAGATTCAGGACTGAAAGGAATGTCAGGCTTACTAGCTGTGGTGGGATTTGTCCAGACAATTGGTTAGATGAGAGGTCTAAGGACTCGAGCTGTGACAGGTTGCCTAAAGATGATGGAATTTGGCCAGTGAGAGCATTGTGAGACAAGTTGAGAACATAGAGGGCATTGAACTGTCCTATGGCATCTGGTATTGGCCCTTCAAAGTTGTTGCTTGAAAAGTCAGCAGAGGTAAAGACAGTTAATATCTTCACCAGCTCCAACTCGAGACCCTTTACTGTGACCGTAATTGAATCTTGATAATACAGTCCATTCGTCTGCTCCTCATATCTTATGTACTCAAGGTTTCTGTTTCCACCTTCCATCATTCCTTCCCACGTTTTCAAGAAAATATCAGGTAGATTTCCTCTGAAATTGTTGTAAGCAAGGTCGACAATCTGAAGCCTTGGCCAAGTGCCTTTGATTTGTGGACATCCAATAAGCCCCGAGAACATGTTGTTTCGCAGAACAAGGACACGAAAACTCGATATGCTCTTAAGAAGACACGGGAAGCTGTCATTGATTTGATTGTTCCCAAGGTCTAAGACCTCTAACATAGCGCAATTGGCCAGAGATTTTGGAACCTGCCCTTGCAAGTTGTTTCCACTCAGGTCCAGAGTCTTCAATTCACAGCTTCTTGGAAATTTATCAGGAATAATGCCACCGAAGTTGTTTCTCCTTAAATTTAGAGCACGAAGAGTCTTAATCTTATCAATTAAACAGGATGGTATTGCTCCACTCAAACTGTTGTTAGACAAGTCAAGAACTTGTAGCGATTCGGAATTGCACATCGATTGCGGTATTGCTCCGGTAAGGTGATTATTTGAGAGGGAGAAGAAAAGGGTAAAGGTGAAGTAATTACCGATGTTAGGGGGGATGAAGGAAGAAAAATTATTGCTTGAGTAATCCACATAGGTAATAAATGATGGAGGAACTGGAATGCTCCCCTGGAGCTGGTTATGATGCAGGTCTAAGATGCTAAGACCAGGAAGAGACAAAGGTCTTTCTAGATCAACCAGGAGATTGCGTGAAAGATTCAGATATTGAAGAAGACCTATTTCTGAAATCCAACCAGGTACCGGCCCAGTAATTTGGTTGTCTGAAAGATCTAAATGGAAGAGTTTTGATTGGTTCCTTAGATCTGGAAACATTCCCAGGTCGCAAGAAGCCAATCTTAGTTTCTTGATTTGGGGAAGGGAAGACATGTTGGAATTGCCGCCACTTGCATAAACTGTCAAGTTGTTGTACGAGAGGCCAAGTGTGGTGAGACTGGGAAGTTTCTGAATCCAATGTAATTGCAACGTGCCATTGAGCTTATTGGATGAAAGTTCAAGGACATTGAGTTTTGCAAGACCAAAGACAGAACTGGGAATAGGACCTTCTAAGTTGTTGCTGCTCAAATCCAGGATATCCAAAAGAGAGGAAGACACGTTTGGAAACTCAGGAATCTGTCCCCCAAATCTGTTGTTGGAAAGCTGTAACTTCTGCAGCGACGGGATTGCAAACAACGATGAGGGGGTGCTCCCGGTGAATGCATTGTACCCTAAATCAACATGGGTGAGGCTTCGAAGGCCTTCCCAGTGACTGGATGGAATCTCACCCTTTAGTTGATTGCTCAGGTCGAGGCCGATAACACGATCAAGCCCGCCAATATCGCAGCTTATACCTTTCCACTCGCAGCAATCTGAGCCGGGATTCCATGTCACCAGTTTGGTGGAATTAGATTCATCGAACACGAAAGTGTTCTTTAATTGGAGCAACAAAGATTGCTGATCGCTCTGGCATCTGCCAGAAACCAGACCTGTGTTGATGCAGGAGAGCATCGTTAGAAGGGGCATGAAGAAAAACAAAGTAAAGAGAGGAATTTTCATTGTCAAGTGGATTGTTTGCATGGATGAAGTTTCTCTCTTTTGCGTGGTACCGTACTTTAAAACATGCAGTAAATGATTCTATTTGGCTGTGATTTTCGCTTGACTTGAAGACTTTTCAATGCATTCTTTTTTGGGCCGAGAAAAATTGAGGCCCGTATGGTTTCAATTCTGGCAGTTTCTACGAACACGGTGTTTTTTTAAAATTTAAAATTATTTTTTTAATATTTTAAAATTATATTAATATATTGATATCAAAAATAATTTTTAAAAAATAAAAAAATTTATTATTTTAAATATATTTTAAAAAATATATATATTTAAACTACAACCACTATAAATACCTCTTTTAATTAGTTGGTATGGATTTAAAAGTGTGTTTTGTATTGCGGTAGCTTTTGTGGTTGTAGTTTGAAAAAAGTTGTTTTATAAAAAGTATTTTTAGTTGAGGTTGGTTTGAAAAAATAGGTGTTTGGTTAAAACTGTGGTTGAAATTTAGGTTGAAGAAAAAGTAGTTTAATGTGTTTGGTTAAAAAAATGCTTTTCAAATTGAGGTTATAAAATAATTAAAATATATATATATATATATATATATATATATATATATATATATATATATATATATATATTAATACTAATGATTTTTAATTTAAATATTGTAAATTTAATTACTGTTATTACATCATAAAATAAATAATATTGATATCAAATTTTTTTTATTATTCTATTAAACTATGTGCAATGTCATCACATATGAGATCTATCCAATAAGGACTATATTTTTCATGGTTTCTTAAGCGCGCAACAACAAAAATTGAATCTTTTGTTACGTCATCAAGTGATCTCCTTCTAATTTTTTGAATAGAACACAATTAAAATAAAAATAAAAACTGAATTTTTTTTCATTGGACCGGACCCGGCAATAACATAATTGGAATTGCGATCAAATTTCACAAATGCTACGTCATTATGTGATATCCTTCTAATTTATGTAGTGTTATTAAATAATATTAAGTACTAGTTTTTCGAGTAAAACATAATTTTTTTAAAAAAAATCAACAATTTCATTATGTACAAAATTCTTTCGACAAAAACTACAGTTATCATGATTTATCCTATGTGCAATAAAATTAAGTAAAATATTATCAGAAATAAAATTGAGATTACAATACGAATAAATTTAATTTACCTTAAACTAATTTTTTTAATATATATATTTCACATGAACAATACGAGTGCATTTAATTAATTGTACTAGTTTTTCAGGGAAAAAAAAACTTTGAGCACTAACTGTTCACGTGAACAGTGCGCAGTGGAGCATGGCTCCACTGTTAAAGTTGGGTCAGCAGCATGAGAAGCAGCATTTTGCTGCTTCTCAAAACCTGCGGTGCAGCCTCAAATATCAGTGGGCCCTACCAGCAAAACACCCTGTTTTTTCTTTAACCAAACACTAGGTAGTGTGGCTGCGGGTGAACCTCACTCGCAGCCACACTACCAAACAGCCACTAAGGAACTAAAACAAATTATTTTTTTTATATAAATTTTAAAATGAATTGAACTAAATTCATCCTTTTACATTTGTTATGATTAAATAAATCAAATTTAAAGTGATAAAATCTTAGTTGAGCTATTTGTTTTTATAGATTTTGATTTAATGTGTTTATAATAAACTTTTAATTTATAATGAGTTTTCTAAAATAAAATAAAAAAATAATTTTAAAATTAACACATTATCTTATCACTTCAATTTAAAATGATGTCAAAATCAAATTCCAAATCATTTCATCAAGCCTCTTGCAAGTAACATGGACGATAATAATGGTGGAGGGTCCTATTTGTTTTGATTATTGGAGCATAGAGAGTCAATGGGAGGATCCTATTTGCCTTTCTATTCTTTTTACCGTGTATTAGGGTGGTATACATCTTCGTCAAGATTATCCAAAATATATTTTTTTATAATAGAAATCCGTATAGTAAAATTGAATTGTAATAAAATTTAACTAATTATATAAATAATTTCAGTCAAGTAATAAACAAAAACATAAAATCTTGACATATGTATATATAATTCAAATAAAAACCTATACATAATTGTTTTTAAAAGTTCTTTATAATACAGTTATGGTTATAAAACTCATTAACTTACCATATAAGCCTTGTAATGTTAATAAAGAAATGCAAAATATAATAACAATTTTTTTTAAAATTATTATTTATTAAAAAAATATATTAAAATAATATTATTTTTAGTTTTTTATATTTATTTTTAAAACCAGTACATTGAAACCATCTGAAAACACTAAAAAATATAAATTTAAATAAAAAAATAACTAAAAAATCAATTAGATTTTAATGCTTCCCTAATACATTTATTTATTAGAGTTTTAACCAATATTAAATCTAGTGTTTTATTCATAGCTCTATTTTTGTACCAACTCTGTCAATAACTAAACAATAAAAAATTTAAGCACAAATATTATTTCAATATATTTTTAAATAAAAATTAGTTTTAAAAACAACTACTAATAAAAACTAACTATAGATGAGGGATGCTAATGAAACTAATTAAATATATTTTTTTATGTCCCAGCTTTTAATTAAAATGTTCACTAAATAACATGTTCTTTTTTTCTCAATAAATTTACACATATAAGTCTGGTCTAAGAGTTTTATATTCAATAATTTTCTTCTTATTAAATTCAAGTACCGATGATTTGCAATATAACGAGGAAGGAATTGTTACTTTTATTGTTTATCTCAAGATCTTTTTAACCCCCCCCCCCCCCCGAAAAATATGGTGAGCCTTGGACTATATAATAAAAGTAGCTCTCTTACTTTACATAATAATAGTAAAGTAAATTGAAGTTATTAAAGTCAAACTTGTTACACTGAATATTGTTTTTTTTAAATTCTAAATCAATGAGATTCTATTCCAATCACGGGCACATTTTAGTAAATTTTACTTTCATAGATCTCAAAAATCAAAACTCATAATGCATAAGTTTTGATATCCGGTAACACACACCAAAAAAAAAAAAACATCTATGTACTTAAAGATAGTAAATTTATCCTTATGTCTGCTATTGAAAAAAAATACAAATGAGCTTGGATTGGGTCTTTTGGTCTTCAATTTGAAATCTAAAAAAAATGGGGTTTTTAGCCTCGTATATATAAAGTGAAGGTCCATAAACAAAAAGCTTTCTTTTTTTTTCCTTTTTTTTTTTTTTTCAATTCATCCTTCTCTCTCCTTTTCATTTATCCCCCTTTGTTTTCCTCAATTTTGTTCTTTTTTCCTCAGTTTTTTTCCTGCTTTTTTAATAGCCTTTTGAGTTGTTTTTAAACCATTCAAGTCGTCTAAATTATATCAAGATAATAATTCATATAATTTAATTTTAAAGTTAGGTTAGGTAAGAAATTAAATCTAGAGGTTTTCTGTTAATTTCATCCTCTCTTTTTTTTTCAATCTTATTCTCAATTTGATATACTAGTTAGTAAGGTTATATTTGGACCAACAAAGTCGACTGAATCACGTTGAGGCAACTACCACACAATTTAATTTTAAACTAACATCAATAAAGTGTTGAGTTGGAAGCTTTTTTAATGTCAATTTCATTTTCTTTCTTAATTTCATCAATAAAGTGTTGAGTTAGAAGATTTATTTCTAATTCTAAACCAATGAGATTCTATTCCAATCACGGACACATTTTTGTAAATTTCACTTCCACAGATCTCAAAAATCAAAACTCATAATGCATAAGTTTTGATATCCGGTAAAAAAAAAAAAAACCTTTATGAACTTAAAGATGGTAAATTTATCCTTATGTTTACTATTGAAAAAAATAATACAAATAAACTTGGATTGCGCTTTTTGGTCTTGACTTTAAAATCTAAAAAAAATAGTTTTTTTAAACTCGTATATAAAGTGAAGGTTCATACACAAAAAGCTTCCTCTCTTTTTTTTCTTCTTTTTTTTTTTTCATTTCTCCACTCTTTTTTTTCTCAATTTTTTTTCTTTTTTTCATCAATTTTATCCTGTTTTTTAACAACCTTTCAAGCTGTTTTTAAACCATTCAAGTCGACTACATTATATCAAAATAATAATTCACAAATTTAATTTTAAAGTTAGGTTAGGCAAGAAATTGAATCTAGAGGTTTTTCTATTAATTTCATCATCTCTTTTTTATCAATCTTATTCTCAATTTGATTTACTGGTTAGTAAGGTTACCTTTGAACCAACTAAAGTTGACTGGATCATGTTAAGGTAACTACCACACAATTTAATTTTAAACTAAAATCAATAAAGTGTTGAGTTGGCATGTTTTTTAATGTCAATTTTATTATATTTTAATTTTATCTTTACAATTTTTTTATTATTATTTGCAGTCAATGAATCTATTTGGATGTGATTTTCGCTTGACTTGAAGACTTTTCAATGTTCTTTTTTTTTTTTTTTGTATGGTTTCAATTCTGGCAGTTTCCAGGAACGCCTCTTGCAAGCTTAACATCAACGATAATAATGGTGGAGGGTCCTATTTGCTTTGACTATTGGAGCCTAGAGAGTCAATAGGAGGATTTTATTTGCCTTTCTATTCTTTTTACTGTGTATAAGGGTGGTATACATCTCCGTCAATATTATCAAAAATATATTTTTTTATAATATAAATTTGTATAGTAAAATTGAATTGTAATAAAATTTAACTAATTATATATAAAAAAACTCATTAACTAACCCTACAAGCCTTGTGACGTTGATAAAGAATTGTTTAGAAGTATGATAATAGTTATTTTTTAAATTGTTTTTTTATTAGAAAATATATTAAAATAATATTTTATTTATTTTTTTATTTTTAAATTAATATATTAAAATGATTTGAAAATATTAAGAAATATAAATTTAAAATAAATAATAAATAATATTATTATTTTCAAAAATATTTTTAAAATATTAAAATAAACATGCTATGA
Source organism: Populus alba (assembly GCF_005239225.2). Classification (NCBI taxonomy): domain Eukaryota; kingdom Viridiplantae; phylum Streptophyta; class Magnoliopsida; order Malpighiales; family Salicaceae; genus Populus; species Populus alba. Next base: position 13,622,614 of record NC_133299.1, on the reverse strand, counting down.
ACGAAAAGAAGCTGTGGCAGAAACTAGTTTACCAGCTACATAACATAAATTGCAAATTATTCTACCAGATAACAGTTATATTAAAAGGAGAAACAAAATAGAAAGAATATGATGCAGAAAAGAATGATATTTCAAATCAAACATTGTGGCCTAGAGCAGAAGATATAACTCAAGTCAACAGGATCTGTTCCATTTTAATGTCAAAACCAGTCGCTATAAGAATCTTTTTACAGAACTTCATTTGTCATCCTTGCTTCTCCGAGTTCTCTGTCCCTGAATTACATCCCGGATGAGGACGTCCGGTTTATCCTTTGTGCGCCTAATTTTGGAGCAGCAGGTTTACCTCGGCCTCTACCAGCTACCAGCGGGTTGGCCCAAGTAGTAGGCGGAGGAGCAGCAATGGTAGCCCAGGGATCATCGTCAACAAGTGCTGTAGCTGATTTGACATTCAAAGGTCTTGCCGTGGTTTTTGGGCAAACTTGCAGCTAAGGAAGTAGAGGTGAAATTAATAATTAAAGAGACTTGCTGAATGTCTCATCAAGAGAACAGATGACAAGGATATGTATCTAATACTGAAGCAGGTGATAATAGATGCGTTTGGTAACGTGGTGCAAATTGTATTTCCATTAAATAAATTTTTTTTTTAAATTTAATGCGGTTTATATTTTTTGTATTGTTTTAATGTATTAATATTAAAAATAATTTTTAAAAAATAAAAAAACATTATTGACATGCATTTTAGTACGAAATATTATTTGAAAAGTAACCGCTACCATACCGTCAAACAGTGGCGGAGCCACATGGTATATTAGGGGGGCAATTGCCCCCTTAACTGTTTTTAATAATAGTTATTAATTTAATTGTTTTAAATTAATTAAAAGTTACATTATTAACCCATTTTTATTTAATTATTATCATCAATTTTTAATTGAATTAATAAAAATATAAAATTAAATTTTTTCATGAAATCGATGAATAAACAAACATTTTAATTATTGTCAATGAATAAAAATTGATATTTGCAAAATTAAAGGTTGGTTTTTTTTAAAAAAAAAACTTTTTTGTTTTGTTTTTAAAAATGATTTATAATGATAAATTTAAACTATCAATGTTGATTCATATCCATGCATTATATATAGCATGTTATATGGTAATGGGTGTGTGAAATGAGTTGTGATGAATTAATGTGTATTTTATCATATATTTTATATGGAAGATTTATAATTATTATGTAACTGAACTTAATTTTATTATTATGAAAACTTAAAGAGAATGATTATAATGTAAGTTTTTTTATGTTAAAAATATTTTTAAATTAATTTTGTTTTATATGAGTTGGTATATTTATTTCAAATTAATTTTTAATGCATATCAATAAAATATATTTGCCCCCTCATTTAAAATATTCTGGCTCCGCCACTGCCGCCAAACACGTTTAAAAAAACTTACCTCAGCTAGGGTTTTTAAAAAAAAAAATTGAAAGAAAAATAAGTTAACAAGAGGAGTATTTATAATTCTATTAAATTCAGAAAATTGTGAGTTTATTGATTTTTTTTTTGCACGAATCAAGCCTAATTTTATTATTTTTCAAGCTTTTGATTTGATTTTATAAGTTAAATATTCCTAAAATCATATAGTTTTAAAATCAGCCCGTAATTTTAACGATATTAATCTATGTAAATAACATGTAACCGCGTTGACCTGGTCTATTATTGATTAGGGAGTCAACGGGAGAAAATTCTCGGCCTTTCTTATTATACCGTGTATTGTATTGTAATAAAGACGTAGACATCACATAATGTCATCATCAAAGCCATTATTCGAATCAATACAAGTTCCTACCCCTCAGAGGCCTAGATTTTGCACTTTCCCTCTAAGATTTATTTTTTAGGGTTTTATTTAATCAACTAGAACTGGGCCTCTTGGTCTTGAATTTGAAACTATTTTGGGTCTTGAATATGAAACCACGCCGAGCCATCTCGGCCCGAGCTAGGGCTTGGCTATAAGTTACCATACCCAATCCCGTAATCAGTCTTCCTTCTCCTCATTGGGGGCTTCAAAAAGCTTACCAGTCCCCACCGCCATCACCATGAGAGCCAAGGTAACCTCAAAATGTCTGCAAGCTAATCTAAAACATGGTGCACTTGATTGCTTTTAATTGGTATCGTTGAGTTTTGGGTTTTTCGTTTTTCAGTGGAAGAAGAAGCGTATGAGGAGATTGAAGAGGAAGCGTAGAAAGATGAGGCAGAGATCTAAGTAGATTTTCTCATTTCCGATTACTTTCTTCTTCTTTTCTTCTAGTGTGTTTTAAATCAAACAGTGGATTATGTAGTTCCCCCTTGTGTTTTGATTAATCAGATGATGGGTTTATCTATGGATATATTTATTTGTTTTCTTTGAATGTTGATGAGTTTGGTTTCTTTCCTTGATAATTTCCTTTGGGATTTTATCTGCTTAAATGGAATTGGAGTGGATTGATAAGATTATCTACTTGTGATTATCATTATTTTCTTTCTTTTTTTTGTCGGGTTTTGTTTGCGGGTTAGATAGTGAATTTGCGTTTTATTGTGATTTGTGCTGAGAGATTATGAAATCTTGGTGTGGTTATTTGGATATCAAGTTGATAGGTAATCCTGTGTCTCCTCTCATTTCGTCATCTCGTTATGCTCAAGTTGATTTTTGGCGATGCAAATCATGGAAGTTTTGAGGTAATTGGATGTTGTAGACGGGATGATTAGGTAATGGGATTTTGTGTGTTATTGATCTGGAGTTGATAAGTAACAGGATGTTTCGCACTTTTTCGCACTATTTAGTCAGGAGCAGGCTGATCTTCAGCTTTGTAAATGGCTAGTGGCCCGCATGGTGGCCAGACAAGCCTTCTGTAATGTTTCCCCTCTTCCTTCTCATGGCTATCGTGGAAACTAAAAAAATCGATTAAATTAAGAAAATTATAAAAATAAAAATTAATTAAATCAATAAAAAATTTAAAAAAATTAATTTATTCAGTTTTAATTTTATAAGCTGATCGAATCGAACCAAAATAAAAAAAAACAACCAAAACAAACTGATTTGAACTATTTTTTATTCTAAAAATCAAATTAAAATCAGTGAGTTTGAATCAGTTTTAGTTCAGGTATTTTTTAAAATAATTTTATTTTAATTTTTTTAATAAAAAATAAATCAATCACTTCTAAATTTAATAGGTGCACGAAAGAATTGGAAACGAGGCAATAATTGAAATAGTTGCTGCCCAGTCACGCAATTATGAGCCACGGAATTTGGAGAAATTGATGTCCTAACAACCAGTAGAAATCTAGAGAATGCAGGCCCAGCTACACCATAACCCCTTCCATATCCACAAAATCATTCGATCCACATCCCACTTTGTTGGGATAAATATTGTTTCTCACATGCTATATACACAGGCTTATTTCTTGACTTTCATAGTGATTTTTTTTTCATTCATTTAGGTAATCAAAGTTTTTTTTTCCTCCTCAATCCAGTCTTCTTGTGGTCAATTAGCTTTTAATTAAAATGTTCACTAAATAACATGTTCTTTTTTTCTCGATAAATATACACATATAAGTTTGGTCTAAGAGTTTTATATTCAATAATTTTCTTTTTATTAAATTCAAGTATCAATGATTTGCAATATAACGAGGAAGGAAGTGTTACTTTTATTGTGTATATCTTTTTAATCCCCCCCCCCTCCCCCGAGATTGCGTGAAAGATTCAGATATTGAAGAAGACCTAGTTCTGAAATCCAACCAGGTACCCGCCCAGTAATTTGGTTGTCTGAAAGATCTAAATGGAAGAGTTTTGATTGGTTCCTTAGATCTGGAAACATTCCCAGGTCGCAAGAAGCCAATCTTAATTTCTTGATTTGGGGAGGGGAAGACATGTTGGAATTGCCGCCACTTGCATTAACTCTCAAGTTGTTGTACGAGAGGCCAAGTGTGGTGAGATTGGGAAGTTTCTGAATCCAATGTAATTGCAACGTGCCATTGAGCTTATTGGATGAAAGTTCAAGGACATTGAGTTTTGCAAGATCAAAGACAGAACTGGGAATAGAACCTTCTAAGTTGTTGCTGCTCAAATCCAGGGTATCCAAAAGAGAGGAAGACACGTTTGGAAACACAGGAATCTGTCCCCCAAATCTGTTGTTGGAAAGCTGTATCCTCTGCAGCGACGGGATTGCAAACAACGATGAGGGGATGCTCCCGTTGAATGCATTGTACCCTAAATCAACATAGGTGAGGCTTCGAAGGCCTTCCCAGTGACTGGATGGAATCTCACCTTTTAGTTGATTGCGAGAGACATCTACATAGGTGAGATTCTTGGACTTGCGGAATGATGGGAGTGTGCTTGTGAAGTTGTCGGATGACAAGTCCAGATAAAACAGCTGGGTGAGATTAGCCATTGAATTTGGAATTGGTCCAGTGAAATTGTTACCCGCTAGCTCTATTCTGGATAATTTCTGGAGTCCACCAATGGACTGTGGTAGTGTTCCCGAAAAATTTGTGTTACTGAGCAGGAGGGTCCGAAGAGAGAGATTCTGATGGAACTCCGGAAAAGAACCCTGAAGGAATTTGTTGTATTGCAAGTCAAGGATCTCTAGTGTTGGTACCTGGAATATAGCTTGTGGAAATTTACCGTTCAACTGGCAAGAGCTAAGCTGCAAGGCAGTCAATTTCGAGTAATTTGCAAGGAATTCTGGAACTGGAGCAGACAAATTATTACCGCTCAAACGAATTATTGAAAGAGACTGAAGCTTTGCAAGGGAAGCTTCAAGAGGACCTGAAAGAAAGCAGCGGGACATGCTCAGCGCTTTTAACTTGGGCAGTGAAGATGATAAGGCCTTGCACCAGTCATTGCCGTGTGCTGATATATTAACACCGTCAAGAAGGAGCTCTGTTAGGTGTGTGAGATTTTGAACCATTGTTGCAAAATTAGGCTTCTCGAGTTTCAGTGGAGGACCTCCAAGGAAGGAAATGGTTGACAAATCAAGACTAACCAACCTTGTCAGCTTTGAGAAATCATTTGGAATTTGGCCTGTAAAGCCAGCACCGGACAAATTCAGTGAAATCAAATCCGTGAGGTTGGCAAACCCGACTGGCAGAGCTGTGTCGAAGCTGTTGAAAGACAAGTTTAGACTCTGAAGAAATTGAAGTCTGAAAAGCGCGCTTGAATCGTCAAGTCCACCAGTGATTGATTCATTGCTCAGGTCGAGGCCTATAACACGATCAAGCCCACCAATATCGCAGCTTATACCTCTCCACTCGCAGCAATCTGAGCCGGGATTCCACGTCACCAGGTTGGTGGACATAGATTGATTGAATACGAGAGTGTTCTTTAATTGGAGCAACAAAGATTGCTGATCGCTCTGGCATCTGCCAGAAACCAGACCTGTGTTGATGCAGGAGAGCATCATTAGAAGGGGCATGAAGAAAAACAAAGTAAAGAGAGGAATTTTCATTGTCAAGTGGATTGTTTGCATGGATGAAGTTTCTCTCTTTTGCGTGGTACCGTACTTTAAAACATGCAGTAAAAGATTCTATTTGGCTGTGATTTTCGCTTGACTTGAAGACTTTTCGATGCATACTTTTTTGGGCCGAGAAAAATTGAGGCCCGTATGGTTTCAATTCAGGCAGTTTCTATGAACATGGTATTTTTTTAAAAATTTAAAATTATTTTTAAAAAATATTTTAAAATATTAATATAAAAAATAATTTTTAAAAAAATAAAAAATATTATTTTAAATATATTTTTGAAGAAAAAATATTTTAAACTACAACCACTATAAATATCTCTTTTAATTAGTTGGTATGGACTAAATAATTAAAACAAATTATTTTTTTATATAAATTTTAAAATGAATTGAACCTTTTACATTTGTTATAATCAAATAAATCAAATTTAAATTAATAAAATCTTAGTTGAGCTATTTGTTTTTATAGATTTTGATTTAATGTGTTTATAATAAACTTTTAATTTATAATGAGTTTTTTAAAATAGTATAAAAAATAATTTTAAAATTAACACATTATCTTATCACTTCAATTTATAATGATGTCAAAATCAAATTCCAAATCATTTCATCAAGCCTCTTGCAAGCTTAACATCAACCATAATAATGGTGGAGGTCCTATTTGCTTTTGACTATTGGAGCCTAGAGAGTCAATGGGAGGATCCTATTTCTATTCTTTTTACCGTGTATTAGGGTGGTATACATCTTCGTCTGTCTTTAACATCTTTGATAATTATGCAGGTGGGGCCGTGGGGGGACATGAACAGTTGAACACTATGCGTAGATGACATTTAAACGCATTGACTAGGGCTTGTTGAGACTAGGGAGTCAATGAAAGAAAATTATTTGTATTAAATCTAGTGTTTTATTCATAGCTTTATTTTCATACTAACTCTGTCACGTAACTAAACAATACGAAGTTTAAGCACAAATAGCACTCGAAAATTAAAGGTTAAGGATGATATTAATTAAACCAAATAACAAAATTAACTTCCTCTAAATCCTTGTATTCAGTCACTACACTTGTAATAACGCGTGATTAATTCTTGCTCAAATGTTAATTTAAATAATAATATAAAAAAAACGCGTGTTTAGCCAAGAAATTCAAAACATTCAAATACTTTAAATGTACTTTCTTTAAAAAAAAAAAAAAAAGACTGCATCACCAGGTCTTTTCTCAATTGACAGAAATGTTTAAAGTTTTTTTTTATTGGATTTCAATCTGTGTTTTTTTATGTTAAAATTTGAAAAATAAATTAGTTTAAAATAAATTTTTTTAAGTTTTTGAATCATTTTGATATATTAATATAAAAAATGAATTTTTTTAAAAAAATATTTTAATATATTTAATTCTAAATAAAAAATATTTAAAAAAAAAAACCAGTAACAAAACTCAAGAAATACCTGTGTATCAACCACAATGGTCATTTACCATGTAAAACTGTAAAGTTCACTTTAATCCCTATAAAGCAAATTCAATTGGACCTAAAACTGTAAAGTTCACTTTAATCCCTATAAGTTTGGTCTAAGAGTTTTATATTCAATAATTTTCTTTTTATTAAATTCAAGTACCAATGATTTGCAATATAACGAGGAAGGAATTGTTACTTTTATTGTGTATCTCAAGATCTTTTTAATGTCCCCCCCCCTCCCCGAAAAATATGGTAAGCCTTGGACTATATAATAAAAGTAGCTCTCTTACTTTACATAATAAATAATAATAGTAAAGTAAATTGAAGTTATTAAAGTCAAACTTATTACACCGAAGATTTTTTTTCTAATTCTAAATCAATGAGATTCTATTCCAATCACGGACACATTTTTGTAAATTTCACTTTCATAGATCTCAAAAATCAAAACTCATAATGCATAAGTTTTGATATCCGGTAAAAAAAACAAAAAACCTTTATGAACTTAAAGATAATAAATTTATCCTTATGTTTACTATTGGAAAAAAAAATATACAAATGAGCTTGGATTGCACTTTTTGATCTTGACTTTAAAATCTAAAAAAAAAATAGTTTTTTTAGACTTGTATATAAAACGAAGGTCCATAAACAAAAAGTTTTCTGTTTTTTTTTTTTTTTCAATTCAGCCTCTCTTTTTTCATTTCTCCACTTTTTTTTTCTCAATTTTATTCTTTTTTCCTCAATTTTATCCTGCTTTTTTAACAATCTTTCGAGCTGTTTTTAAACCATTCAAGTCGACTATATTATATCAAAATAATAATTCACATAATTTAATTTTAAAGTTAGGTTAGGTAAGAAATTGAATCTAGAGGTTTTTATGTTAATTTCATCCTTTTTTTTTTATCAATCTTATTCTCAATTTAATTTAGTGGTTAGTAAGGTTATCTTTGAACCAAGTAAGTTGACTGAATCATGTTAAGCCAACTACCACACAATTTAATTTTAAACTAACATCAATAAAGTGTTTAGTTGGCATGTTTTTTAATGTCAATTTTATTTTATTTTAATTTCACCTTTATAATTTTTTTATTATTATTTGAATCATGTTGTTTTTGAACTAATATTAAACAGTAGAGAGACTTGAAGGATCAATCAATCCAGAGGTGAAAATTTATGAAAGACTATTATGAGGTTGGTGGAAAATTTGTGAAAGAATACTCGACAATAGGCTTTAAATCTGTAGAAATTTTGTGCTCTTGAACCAACATCATTGATCATAAAACTTGAGAATAAGGGAGACTTAGTTATGATGAAGTAAAGAGAGGAATTTTCATTGTCAAGTGGATTGTTTGCATGGATGAAGCTGCTCTCTTTTGCATGGTACCGTACTTTAAAACATGCAGTCAATGAATCTATTTGAATGTGATTTTGGCTTGACTTGAAGACTTTTCAATGCATTCTTTTTTTTTTTTTTGTATGGTTTCAATTCTGGCAGTTTCCAGGAACGCCTCTTGCAAGCTTAACATCAACGATAATAATGGTGGAGGGTCCTATTTGCTTTGATTATTGGAGTCTAGAGAGTCAATGGGAGGATCTTATTTGCCTTTCTATTCTTTTTACAGAACTTCATTTGTCATCCTTGCTTCTCCGAGTTCTCTGTCCCTGAATTACATCCCGGATGAGGGCGTCCGGTTTATCCTTTGTGCGCCTAATTTTGGAGCAGCAGGTTCACCTCGGCCTCTACCAGCTACCACCGGGTTTGCCCTAGTAGTAGGCGGAGGAGCAGCAATGGCAGCCCAGGGATCATCGTCATCAAGTGCTGTAGCTGACTTGACATTCAAAGGTCTTGCCGTGGTTTTTGGTTGCAAACTTGCAGCTAAGGAAGTAGAGGTGAAACTTCGATTAGGGAGTCAACGGGAGAAAATTATCGGCCTTTCTTATTCTACCGTGTATTGTATTGTAATAAAGACGTAGACATCACATAATGTCATAATCAAAGCCATTATTCGAATCAATGCAAGTTCCTACCCCTCAGAGGCCTAGATTTTGCACTTTCCCTCTTAGATTTATTTTTTAGGGTTTTATTTAATTAACTAGAACTGGGCCTCTTGGTCTTGAATTTGAAACTATTTTGGGTCTTGAATATGAAACCTCGCCGAGCCATCTCGGCCCGCACTAGGGCTTGGTTATAAATACATTTGAAACCATACCCCGTCCCGCAATCAGTCTTCCTTCTCCTTCTCATTGGGGGCTTCAAAAAGCTTTAACAGTCCGCACCGCCATCACCATGAGAGCCAAGGTAACCTCAAAATGTCTGCAAGCTAATCTAAAACATTGTGCACCTGATTGCTTTTAATTGGTATCGTTGAGTTTTGGGTTTTTCGTTTTTCAGTGGAAGAAGAAGCGTATGAGGAGATTGAAGAGGAAACGTAGAAAGATGAGGCAGAGATCTAAGTAGATTTTCTCATTTCGGATTACTTTCTTCTTCTTTCTTCCTTTTAGTGTGTTTTAAATCAAACGGTGGATTATGTAGTTTCCCCCATTGTTTTGATTAATCAGATGATGGGTTTATCTATGGATATATTTATTTGTTTTCTTTGAATGTTGATGAGTTTGGTTTCTTTCCTTAATAATTTCCTTTGAGATTTTATCTGTTTAAATGGAATTAGACCTGGATTGATAAGATTGCCTGCTTGTGATTATCATTATTTTCTTTCTTGTTTTTGTCGGGTTTTGTTTGTGGGTTAGATAGTAGTGAAACCACATTGTTTCGATATGGTTATGACATCTCGGTTTGTGTCATTTGGTATGACAATACAATCCTGGTTTGAATTTGCGTTTTATTGTGATTTGTGCTGAGAGATTATGAAATCTTGGTGTGGTTATTTGGATATCAAGTTGATAAGTAATCCTGTGTCTCCTCTCATTTCGTCATCTCGTTATGCTCAAGTTGATTTTTGGCGATGCAAATCATGGAAGTTTTGAGGTAATTGGATGTTGTAGACGGGATGATTAGGTAATGGGATTTTGTGTGTTATTGATCTGGAGTTGATAAGTAACAGGATGTTTCGCACTTTTTCGCACTATTTAGTCAGGAGCAGGCTGATCTTCATCTTTGTAAATGGCTAGTGGCTAGCATTGCTTGATTTTACTCTTGTTACTTGCAGTTAGCGTTTGCTGCATCGAACTGTAGGCTGTAGTTTTTTTAATGTGATAGTGCTTATGCAACTGAAAAACTGTATTGCTGTGCTTAGATTCAGTATTTTTCCTGCCAAAGAGGACTATGTATGCTTCGTTGTTGATTGTAGAACAGAAGCAACAGATGTGCATCAGATTAACCAAGTCCTTGTTAGTGTTAATGAGGATGTCTAGGAGTACGGCATCTGAAGTGATTGCAGGACTGCAACCAGTTCTGCATTGCTCATAGCTAATGAGGCTTCGAATTGCAGTCCCAGATGTTTCATCAATAACAAATAGGGATTTCTAGGTCCTCATTTTCTGAATTTTATATCCAAGATTCTACCTGACCCCCTCCTCCTGGATTTGATTATGGCATCTAAGGATGTGTGGCAGAAGGAGTAACAAGCTGCCCTTGGTTAAAAACTGTCTTCTTCCATTTCTTCAGCGCAGTCAATTAACCAGGTTCTTTAAGAGGTCTAGCAAGTGCTCATTTCCTCGGTTAGGTAGATCTTCTGGGAGTGGATGGTATGAAGATATGTGGGTTTAGAGATGAAGGGTACAAAGGTTGATTATAAAAATTATATAAAAATGGTCGGCTAGCCATTTCCTTTCAATATAAAAATTATATTTTTTGTCATACGAGAATATGTTTATAAACATGGTCCCCTGAACTATTGATTGAAATGTAATTAATCCTTGAATAAATTATTGAATGCAATTAGTTCTTAAACAAATCAATTCTAAACCATTCTTTCTCTTCGTAAACATGTCTCTCGTGTGTTTTTAACCGGTTAAAAATTGAATGAAAACCTGATTTTAATTAATAAAAAGGTTGCTTAAATCTTCAGCTTTCTTAATGACTAATTTACACTATATAATTTATTCATCGATTATATACATTTTAACCAATAATTCATAGATTGTTGAACACTCTTTATCATGTTATCAAGAGAGCTTTTCCATGGGCAATGTGCTAATAATTTTATTGGACTTTTACATAAATTAACTAATTTCCATTCATTTGTTTATTTATTTTACTTTCCTCTCATTTTTCATGAAAATACTCCAAGACCTAAAAAAACATTTAAAGATTAAATTAAAAACAAAATCTCTTACTAAATCCGGTCAACCTCGACAAGTTTATCTATAACTTTGACATTAATCGAATGAACTAAGTTTATTTTTTAATCACATTGGAAGTTGACTTAATAATTTAACATGTTATTTGATAATGATGTTAAAACATATCATTTAAAATAATATTATTTTAAATAAAAAAAAATCAGGATTAAACTGCTAACTTAAAGGTTGACCCGTGACTCAGGCCATATGGCCGAGCTGGGTAAAACCACGTTTAAAAACCAAATGCAGGCATCTTACCCCTGCTCGGATCGCACTAACCCTGTTCAGAACTAAGGCAGCTAAAGACCAAATCCAAACATGCTAAAAAGCACTGTAGCTCGTACAGAAACGATCAAGATTACCTTTTTTTAAATTCCTATTAGCACTGTAGCTCGGAAGTTCCTAAACAACAAGAATACTACTCCGATTCTGATGTTGTGACACAAGAGGAGGTTAAGTCGTCCTAATGGCGGTTGATCATCAAAAAATTGATACGGACATCGACAACAAAGGTAATGTAACGTTTCTTCAAACATGTGTTCACTTTCTTCGCAAGGGCTTTGAGTTATGTTCCCCAATTCAAACATTTTTGTGCGTTTTCTTGGCTTAAAAAGGTGAAGAACAGCAGAAAGGAAAGCCAGTGATGGTGATTTTAGTGGGTGCACCAGGAAGTGGCAAGTCAACTTTCTGTGAACACGTAATGGGTTCCTCTTTAAGACCTTGGACTCGCATTTGTCAGGTTTCTTTTCTAATATCACACACTTGTTTGTTAATATGTCTAAATGGGTTTGGTTTGGTTTCAAGTTCGTTAATTCAGGATGTTAAATTGATAATTAGTCAATTTGGGGTTTCGGGTTTTTGTTGAAGGACACTATTAATAATGGTAAAGCTGGAACTAAGCCACAATGTCTAAAGAGAGCAGCGGCTGCGTTGAAAGAAGGCAAAAGTTTGTTTATTGACAGATGCAATTTGGATAAAGAACAACGCTCGGATTTTGTGAAGTTAGATTGTGGCGCACAAGTAGATGTTCATGCTGTTGTGCTTGATCTTCCTGCTCAGCTTTGTATTTCGCGATCTGTAAAAAGGACTGGACATGAGGGAAATTTGCAAGGTGGGAAAGCTGCTGCGGTTGTGAATAGAATGTTGCAGAAGAAAGAGTTGCCCAAGCTTAATGAAGGGTTTGCTCGAATTGTGTTTTGTCATAATGAGAATGATGTTGAGGCTACAATTAAGGCATATTCTGCACTTGGTCCTTTGGATACCCTTTCAAATGGTTGTTTTGGCCAGAAGAATCCAGATGCGAAAATCCAACTTGGTATAATGAAGTTCTTGAAGAAAGTCGAGGCTCCTTCCAGTTTAGGATCATGTTCAGATAGTGTGCAGGATTCTGCCTGTCCTCAGGCTAGTAACGCAAACAATACCTGCTGCAAAGGAACAACTAAACAGTCTTTATTATTAGGTGCTGCTAGTAAAGAGGTAAAAGAGAGTGAAGACATGGCCAAAGGCTCTGTTGACGCTGATGTATCTGCGGGTGACATTACCACTCTAGCATTTCCATCTATTTCGACAGCTGATTTCCAGTTCAACAATGAGAAAGCATCAGATATCATTGTTGAGAAAGTTGAAGAATTTGTGAATAAGCTTGAAAATGCCAGGCTTGTTCTTGTGGACTTGAGTCATGGATCAAAGATTCTGTCTTTGGTCAGGGCTAAAGCTGCAAAAAGGAACATTGACTCAAAAAAGTTCTTCACATTTGTGGGAGATATAACTCGACTTTATTCGCAAGGAGGTTTACACTGCAATGCGATAGCTAATGCTTCCAACTGGTAAGCTTTGTCATCTAGTTATGCTGTGCTGTTTATGTGGTTCTTGGATGTTGAATGTTCAAGAAATAATAGATTGTATAGGCTTCAAAAGCTAAAATATAAGGTTGAAATAGAGATTCAAATGGGGTGTTGAATAGAGGCTTGAAATGTTAAAGCTGGGAATTGCTGTGAGCCATGTGTTATATTTTTGGACTGCACTCTTATGCATATGTGGAACCTGGCTTTAATAGACACTTCTATCTCTCCAAACATGTCATCTTATCTTTCGTCCATGGGTATAATGCAATAAAACTTTTTAAATTTTGGTTCAAAGTTGTTCACCTTCTGAGATGCATGTATGTGACGCTTAAGCATCAATCTCCCCACTGATTTATTAACTTTTCATCTAAACATATTTTTCTCAGATTCCAGATTTTATTTGCTCTGATGACGCTTAGCTGGTTCTTCTCTCTGTGTGTGTGCATGTCTGTGTAACTATTAGTATGATCATGTTATTTATTTGCACATGAATTATATCAACAAGATAATCCCCTGCAGGCGATTGAAACCTGGAGGTGGAGGTGTGAATGCTGCAATTTTCGCTGCAGCAGGTCCTTCCCTAGAGACTGCAAACTAAGGAACGAGCAAAATCTCTTCTCCCTGGACATGCTGTGGTTGTTCCTCTCCCTTCAGATTCTCCATTGTATACTAGGGAAGGGGTATCCCATGTCATCCATGTTCTTGGGCCAAATATGAACCCTCAAAGACCTAATTCTCTGAATAATGACTACACTAAAGGTTGCAGCATTCTGCGTGAAGCTTACACATCACTTTTTACTGGATTTCTGTCTATTATGAGATCCCGTTTAAAATTACCAAGGAGAATCAGTGAAAAACTTGAATCGTCACCTTCAGATTTGAAAGATCCCTCTCATGGTCCCAGGAATCATTTAACAAACAGTGATCAAAAGATTAAGAGAGATGATGACTCTGTATATGAGAGAAGCAAAAAATGCAAAGGGACTCACAATGAAACTGTAGCTGATATTTCTGCTCCTAGTTCCACATATGGAAAGGTAACTGGAGACAAAAGTAAGTTAGAAGGACCGACATCAAAGAGCTGGGGCTCATGGGCACAAGCTCTTTACCACATCGCCATGCACCCTGAGAAGCACAAGGAAAAGTTGCTGGAGGTTTTAGATGCTGTTGTTGTACTAAATGACCTTTATCCAAAGGCAAGCCTTTTAATGTTAGCTCCTTTCTCTATTCTTTTTAAGGTGAATGATTATTTAGTAAAATTGCTATTAATTTTCACAGGCATGCAAGCATCTCCTAGTTTTGGCACGACATGAAGGTCTTGATTGTCTTGCAGATGTGCATCAAGAACACCTTCAGTTGTTAATGACAATGCATGCTGTGGGTTTGAAATGGGCTGAAAAATTCTTGCATGAAGATTCATCAATGGTCTTCCGCCTTGGATACCACTCGGTATGCAATGAGTGCTTAAGCTCAGAAGTTGTTTGTTAACTTTGTTCTTTTTCTGCCGTGGTCTCTGCTTATACAGTAATAGACTTTATTGAGTCAGATAAGGCAACTCTCAGAGCCAGACTGAAATTGTCTCGGAAAAGTTGATGGGTTTTCTTACGGTCTGACAGAATTTTTATATTGAGGGCCATAAGTTGCAGAGTGGCAATAAACACGGGCCAAATGGGGTAGTTAGCTGATGTTACCTCTATTTACAGGAGCCAGGTACAATAATTTGACATAGGAATAGAGGTTGGAACTGGGAATGTGATTGTGGGAAAAGAGATGGTGTTATTCATAAAAAAAATGTGACAAAACTACATAATAACAGAGCTGCTTGTGGCAATAATTAAGAGATAAAACATCATTCTGAATCTGGGGCTGTTTTATATCTTTTCATATTCTTGCGAAATATTTTCATCCTTTACCTTATTTATGTTTTTTTTCAACTCTAATTCTTATTTTCTACCGAAGCTGCTCCATTACTGCTTTAGATATTGAAACTGTAAACTGCAAAAGGAGGGGAGGTTTTTTAACATGCTTGAACTGTCTCTCCTTGCAGGTCCCTTCAATGAGACAATTACACTTGCATGTGATTAGCCAGGATTTCAATTCCAATCATCTCAAGAACAAGAAGCACTGGAACTCTTTTAATACTGCCTTTTTTCGAGATTCAGTGGATGTGATTGAAGAAATCAAGAATCACGGGAAAGCAACTATAAAAGTTGAAGATTGCCAGTTGTCAATGGAGTTGCGATGCCACCGATGTAGAAGTGCACACCCTAATATACCCAGGCTGAAATCACATATTAGCATCTGTCAAGCCCCCTTTCCCCATGCCCTTCTTGAGAACGGCCGTTTAGTGCTTGCACCAAAACATAATTGGAGTGATACCTAGGTATCCATAGATCATGCATCAACAAAAATTTTTGGTGTGCTCCAACTTCTCATTTCTGGCGCAAAAGATGACTTACAAGAGGACATGAAACTCTTTTTGCTATAGGGGACCAAATACAGCTTTCTTCGCAGTTTGTGTTTTCCATCATGGAGCTGTACAGTGCCGTAGAAGTTTATGATTTGGACGGCAGTCTTTACTCCCTCAAGCAACACAATCAGCTTTAAATCCTTATTGTTAATTTTAACTGGGGAATTTGGGAAACTCGGAGACGGATGCTAACCTTTTCTCATTTTTTTCCCCTCCTTAATCTATATCTATATTTGGTGTCTGCTGCATTTGCCTTTGCCACCTTTGCTCTTACCAACGAGGTTTTAACTTTTTACTCTTGTGTGGATTGTCAATTTAGCAGAACATGATACAGCTTCGTTGAGATTGTGGTAAAGACACGATCCTTTGTATTCTTGAACGCTTTGCATAGCAGAAGACCCTGAACACAACTCTGCTTGTGGATTAAAATATCAATTTTGACTTCTTCGAAGGAAATGATTTGGAAATTCTAGCACTTGCGAGCAGCAGCAGCAGCTAGCCACCTATAGTTTTACTTTGCCACTTCAAGGTAAGGGAGTTTCAGGGAAGACTGGAGTATTTTCAATGTATCGAATCTTCGGCCTAGTTTTTATGATTATAACCAGAAAGAGTAACCTTTGCTTTATTTCATCTTCTCAACCTGTGTTTTCTAGACCATCTCTTTACCTGCTCGCAAATGATAGTTTTAAGCTCTCCTGTTTCCCAGGTCATGTCAAGAATCTACACTAGGAAACACAAGTAAAAGTAAATACAACCCCTAGCCATAAGAGTTTCAAAGCAATTTGCAAGAATATCCCCAATGGACTGGTTAAAATCTTGCTTGACGAAAAATGAGAGCCTGTATTCTGTGTTGTACTGTAGGGTGGGTGATTTTATTATCAAACACTTCCTCCATAAACTTTGGATATCTAGCGTCAATCATGGCGTTCGAGGTTTTGTCTTTGTTCTTAGAGGACATGATATGATGTGATGGGTTATGACTTATCATTCTTTTTTTAAATAATTTCTTTGTTAGCCCCAAACCCATTTTTTCTTACAACATGTCGATCCTAGAGGGGATCTGGAAACGAGTTTAGGCCAGGCTCGTGGCCTGGGCCCAGTGCCAGGTCAGTGACCTATCATGGTTCTGCGCAAGGCCTGGGACCAGACCTGGCCCACTTGGCCTTCGCCTTTTATACATGTAGAACCTTTTTTATATGTATATGTTGCCACTTGCATCCAGGCCTCGCGACCAAAGCCTAACATCAATCATCCCACCTAGCACCCTCTAGGCTTATGCTTATAGTGTCTTCAATATTATGATAATTGTTGTAATTTGAAAAAAATATATGTTTAGTTAAAACTATGATTGAAATTGAGGTTGAACAAAAAATAGTTTAATATGTTTGGTTACAAGAATACTTTTCAAATTAAGGTTATAAAAATAACTATAATATATATATATATATATATATATATATATATATATATGTTGATGATTTTTAATTTAAATATTATATATTTAACTACTGCTATTACATCATGAAATAAATAATACTTTATATAAATTCATCCGACAAGAACTATAATTTTTATGGTTTTTTGAGCGTGCAACAAAATCAGGTAAAATATTATTATGAACAAAATTGGGATTACAATTAAATTCTATAAATGCTAAACCATCATGTAATCTCTTTCTAATTGATGCAATGTCATTGAATAATGTTAATTACTAATTTTTCAAATAAAATATAATTAAAAATAATTTTTAAAAATAATTTTTTTACTGGATCAGATTTTATCGAAAATATTTAGGTTCAAGCTGGATCCAGTTCGACCATTATCAATGGATAAGCCAAACAAGTCACTTTGCATTGGTCACTTTAAATGACTAGTACAAAGTGAATTCACAACTCACTTTGCAAGTGAACAATGCAAAGTGAATTAACAACTTTGCATAGTTCTGCAGAGTGAATTTATTAACTATGCTCAGACTGAACACGGGTAGAAGCAACGAATTTCTGTTTTTGTTAAACTTGAGACATAACCACAAGTATGGTGGGTTCCACTTAAAGAAAACTCCATTTTTAAACCTAACCAAACATCAATATCAACGGTGTATATCAACTTTACCCGTTGTCGCAGTGCCAAACAGGCACTTAGACACCCTATCTAAGTCTAGCAGCTAGACCAATCAACCTAACACTTCTTGGGTCTAGGCATTGTAGATGAGGCCTGGTCTCGGACATTGCCCAACATGTGTCAAACCTTTTTGAACCCATGCATTATGAGTTGAGCCTAGTCTCAAGCATTGTTTAGATTTAGGCTTGTGATTTAGGCCTCACACTTAATCCCTTGAGATTTTTTTACTAAACTTGTGTATTTTTAGTCTAGATCCAATGGGTCAAGCGACTTTAAATATCTTACTTTTAAGTTGGGTATTTTTTGGCTTATTGTATATAATATAAGAGATTTACTTGGCAAATGTATATTTCACCTACATCTCTAGGTATACAAGAATTTTTCATGACCTACCACATTTACATCATTTTAGTACATGTGTTAAAGATATTTGTTTCTCATTAATGTTATTTTAAAAGATATTTATCCTTTATTAATACATGTGTATGGAGTATTTATCTTATTAATGTTTTTAGGATGAAATAACCTCATAGTCTCCTCATTTAAGCAAGAGAACAAGATTCATAAATTATAAATGCATTTTGAACTATCCACATAAATGATTTATAATTTTTTTTCATTCTCAACAATACATACATAACACTATTTCATTACATATTAAAATAAAAATAAACAGTCTTGTTTATATATCAAAATAAAAACAAATAGTCATGTTTTTAAAATTTAATACAACACTCTTTTACATATTTATTATGATGAAAATTATAGCATGCCGTTGCTTTGATGTTCTAAACTACTTTTGGTTATTGCTATTAGAAAAACAAAGTAAAAGAATGGATTCCAACAACTAGAAATCAAAATGTTTTTGCACTATACTCTGTGTGGGGTATTTTACTGCACATAATCTAAACAAAGGGCTGTCTGGTAACAATTCCACCTTAATTCGTGCCCCAGATTTTGATCATATATGTCACTTAAACAAGATTATTTGCTTTCTAATCCCATATTAAGATTAAATAATCTTTGGGGCAAACTGCATTGGCCCAATTCTGTGTGGATCTTACTGCCCGTGCAAGTGAAGGACGCATTATCCTGTAATGGGCGACACTCTGAAATTGAAAGAATTGTTCACATACTTCGCCGGAGAACAGAAAATAACCCCATCCTTCTTGGTGCAAGTGGAGTTGGAAAAACAGCCATCGCCAAAGGATTAGCTATATTTTTTTTCCATATTTATTGTATTTTTTCTATAAAAATACTGATTTATTATATATTTAAAACACGATTTATTTCTAAAGAATTTGAAATTTTTTTTGTTTAAAACTTTTTTTTATATTTTTAAATTATTTTGATATGTTAATGTTAAAAATAATTTTAAAAATTAAAAATATATAATTTTAATATATTTTTAAACTATAAACCTCTACCACATCCATAAATATATTTTTAAACATCTAAAAATCCTCACCCATTAAAAAAGATATTTTTTTGCAAGCACAGTGCTTTCCACATCAATTACCCATCTTGGGTTTTGGAAGATCGGAAAAAAACACGAGAGGCATTTTCTTCTATCCTTTTCCAGCCAGATGGGTGTCCCCTACCAGCTTTCATGTGTGCAGATAAAATCCCAAGTTTTTATCTGATAAAAAACAGATGAATCCATACTCTGAATACCCAAAATTTAAATCGTAGTGGCAATCTGAAGTTGGGACAGTAATAACCAAGGAGCATGCCAGAACAAGCTTTCAGCCATCACTTTCCAAGTAGTTTTCTACTGCCCCCCAGGTAGACCAGATTTCCACCGTCACCGGGCAAATTGTCGGAGGATATTTTGCATTCCCCGGATTAAATGGCACTCCCACCTCAGAATTCAGATACTCACAGTTAGCCGAGGACCGCTATCTCTTTCACAAGTCTTCCCGGAGCAATCGGGGAAGACTATTAAATAGGATTGGAATTATGAACCTTTCTGAGGTCCCTTTCACACCTTGCACTAGATTTTTGCAGCACTTGCAGCTAAGGGTGGAACTATAAAATTTTAACTAGGGTTTCGTCATTTTTGGAGAGGCTAAACGCACAACTGTTTTAAAAAATTTGAAAAATCAAAGATTAAAATTTAAAAAATTCGAAAATTCGGGGGTGTCAAGCTCCCCCAAAGCTTGCCCTATGTCCGTCCCTGCTTGCAGCCAAGGTGGCTATCAAAAGAATGCATGTTTGCCCTAAATATTTCACTTGTACAGTTGATATAACTTTGACCAAGTTTACTAACAAAAGTGCAAAAGAACCTGTCGTCATCTTTAACTCTTTAATATGAAAGAAAATTCAATCTTGACAGGCCAGAATGCCTGTCAAGAATAAATACATGTGATATACTCTCAGAAGCCCCTTTCAAGTTTCAATCCATCTTAAAAGAAGTCCCTTTCGAATAGCTCCACCTCTGCTGCGCTGATTGCTCCTTAGCACGTCTCTGGTGAGACCCACCACTGGTGACAATCAAGGGATTGGTCTTTGGACCTAAAAAGTAACACCGTCACCTGCATTAGGGAGGATTTTTGCAGCAGTAGCGGACACTGTATATGGCCACTCTCTACAGTTTGTTAAAGGTAAGTGCGGGACATGTTCAGTTATGTCATTTCATGCCCTATTGTTCTCTCTTTAAGGTGTCAAGGCAGTCACGAAGAGACGAGAAAGATGATAACGAAATCAAACTTATCAGAAAGATGAAATTAAAGGGAAATGAGCTTTGGATACAAGGAAATCGGAGGGAATATCAAGATCACAAACTCCAGTACTAGGAAACAATAAACCAAAAACCCGACAACGTGTAACTAAGAAGCATAGCATCATCACATATTGCCATTGTGGAAAAAGTCTACTGAGGGTTTGGAGGACGGCTATTGGCAGCAGAGACCCTAGAACCCCATTCCAAAAGTTCTTTACTAGTATCATCCTTGTGAGCAATAACCTCAATGAAGCACAAGCTATCCTTCTTTGATCCTGTTGCAGTCTCAATTGCTTCAACCAGATCTTCCTCGCAGAATACCTGAAAGGGCAAATTCAGAAAACGGTGTCGGATGCTTGTTTTTTACTACTACAACATTAATGCATTGAAGCAAATGAACTTAGTTCACAAGCTCACCTTGGCTGTCCAGCACTTGCCTTCACCATTGTGGATGGCATCAACCAAGCCAGTGTAGTTCCAGTTCTTAATCACATTGTAAGGACCATCATGGATCTCGACTTCAATGGTGTATCCACCATTGTTGATGAGGAAGATGATGGTCTTCTGTCCACATCGCAGCATTGTTGACACGTCTTGAGCAGTCACCTATAAGAAAGTAAAGGAGCAATAAGCAATGTATTGAATATCATACTCCGGAAGAAGAAGAAAACATACAGAATTCAAAACCAACAATAAATTTGACAAGCTACAAGTAATAATTTCACGAAAGAATGAGGATTTGGATATGTCAAAATCTGAAATGTTAGCAAAGGAGTTAAAAAAACAGAGTTCTGGGTGGTATTTCTGGTTGTCTACCTGAAAGCTACCATCTCCAATGAAAGAAATCACACGCTTCTCTGGCACAGCCTGAGCATACCCAAGAGTTGCACCAACTGACCAACCAATTGATCCATATTGCATTTGGAACTCGTACCTACAAATCCAAATTCACATACACCATTAAATTTATGGACTCAAATTTAATTACTATAACATCACATACCAAATTCTCAACTGCTTACCCGCATCCCCTAGGCAATTTCAGCTTCTGGCAGTTAAACCATGAGTCTCCAGTCTCAGCAATCACAGCAGTTTCACTAGACAGCATCTTCTGTATATGTTGGAACAGAACATTAACCCTCAAAGGTTCTTTGGGAGCACCCCTCAAAGGCTGTCCCTCGGGAACAAAAATCCTGTGGTAATTATCATAAGCAGTAGTATTGCACTTGAGCCTCTTAGCAAGGGCACTTAAGAAATCCTTCATCAGAATACACCCAAATGCAGGTCCATTTGCAATCACCACACGATCAGGCTGCACAATAATCGCCTTCTCCTTCTTGAGAAGGAGAGAATACCCAACAGAACTATAATCATTGAAAATTGGTCCAGCAAACAAGTAAGCATCTGCAGACTCCACGATCTCTGCACAAAATGCAGTGCTCACTGCACCCCAATAAGTCCCGATGAAATGTGGATGATGCTCTGGCACAAGCCCTTTAGCCGAAGGCATAATTGCAAGCGCATAACCAGAAGCATCAGCTAACTCCACAAATGCCTCGCCTGCATGTGCGGGTCTTAGTTTTGGCCCACCCACCAAAACTGGTTTCACTGCCTTGTTCAAGAACTCGGCCGCCGCTTCCACTGCAGCCTCTAAACCCAATTTGTTACTCAATCTGTAAAACAAAAATCAATACAACACCTAAGTATCCAATCCTCATAATTGTTCCCTATTACTAAAAAGACTTAATTATAAACAAAGATCAATCAAGAGTCCAAAGAAATTACTTGGGGGTGAGCGAGAAAGGAACCGGCTCACGGCTAAACGTTGGATGAGGGATTGCTGACAGGTTACAGCTAATACTGATATAAACAGGCTTGCTTTCTTTCAGAGCAGTTGAAATAGCAGTGTCTATCAGCTCATGTGCATCCTCCAAGTTATTCACCACAGCCTACGAAAACAATCAAACCCCATATACCATTAATCAATAATCACCAGATCCCCACAAAAACAATATGAATGGAAAATATATATATATATATATATATATATAAAAACGCAGGAATTATAGGGTCCACAGGTGAATCTACTCTAAAGATCATGATCCAACAACGTTTCTATATTCTGAAAGTTTTTAACGTTATTTAAAATATCTTTACCTGAAAACAAGTAACAGTCTGGAAACATGCAAGCTCCTGGCTAAAGTCAGGCAAGCCAATGGTGTGGTGCAGAATCCTGTTAGTTCCATAATCATTGGAGTTGGGCCCACCAACAATGCATATGACAGGCAAATTCTCACTGTAAGCACCAGCAATAGCATTCAGCACACTGAGTCCCCCAACAGTGAACGTGACAACACAAGCGCCAACGCCACGCGACCGGGCGTATCCATCCGCAGCGTAGCCGGCGTTGAGCTCGTTACAGCAACCAACAAGGTTGAGCTCGGGCTCAGCGATCAAGTGGTCGAGAAGGGTGAGGTTGAAGTCACCGGGGACGGAGAAAACGTCAGTGACACCAATTTGGACGAGTCGGCGAGCGAGGTGGCGACCCAGAGTCGACTCGGATGCGTTGATCATGGTGGGTGAGACCGAGCTTTGGATAGCCGCTACGGCGCCGTTTGTCGGGTTGATCATGTCGTTGCTGGTTGGTCGGCAGGTGTCAAGAGATCCTATCTTGGTGTCCATGTTGAAAGAAAGAGTCTTTTTTTATATTTTTTTGTTGGAAATAAAAGAGAAAATGGAAGAGAAATAAATAGCCAATTGTAGAGAGAAAAGGATGAAATTAAAGAAATATATATATTTGTAAATTCCAAAGGATGGCTTTTGTTTTGGAAAGGATTTTGAAGAGGTTAATTTAGTATGAAATTGAGGGGAGGAATATTTTTTTGTTTGATTATGGGAGAGGAGATGGGAGAGGCGAGGATTTTATAGGGGAATATTGAGAGAGGGGAGAAGGGATACTAGGGGCGGTTTAGGGGAGATATTTCAGGGGTGAATTCAATGGTGGTTTATGTTTGTGGATTAATAGTAGGATCAAGAAAAATAATTAATTACTATTATTTTGTGGAAAAAATCAATATAAAAAGAAAATTAACTAATTACTGATATTTATGTTGAGAGATTATATTAAGTCCCATCAAAAATATAAAAAATCTCTTCTGTTTTTTTTGTTTTTTTCCTCCCGTTTCTCTTTTCAGTTCGAGTGTTGTGAAATTTCTAGAAAAAAATACAAACCTAACAGTGTATTTATTAATGTCAAAGTTAACACATGGCCAATAAAAGGACAAATTTGCCTCTTGGGACGGGAATGGATGGGAGTTAATGACGGTTCCGGTGGATAGGTGTTTTTTAAATTTTTATGTAAATTAATTTCACATATCTTAAAATTAATAATTATATAATCCATCAATAATTATTATATTAGTAATTATAAAACTTGAATTTGAGAACAAAAAGAACAAATACCTTAATTTCAAACTTAATTTTTTAATATTTTTAAATTATAATATATTATATTAAAAATATTTTTAAATAAAAATATTTTAAAAACAATCAACTTGACTTAAATACAAATATATGAGTTGAGTGGTTACTAATGATTACTGTTTGACATTCATGTGCTTGCTCCAATTCACTCCACTCCTTTTCCTTTTTTTTAGCTTTTCTTTTATACAAGTCATGATATTTTTGTTTCTTTTGTGAAGGGAAAATGCTACAATTTGTAATTAATGAAACTATTAAATTTAGTTTTCTTTTCTTTTCAATGTGTGTAAATATTATAATTTTAAATAGGATAATGTTATTAGAAATAACAATGAGTATCCATATATTAATTTAAAATAGAGTAATATCATTAAAAATTAAAACCAGTATCTTATTCATTATTTAATAGATAAAAGATTGAGATATTTATATTTATATAAATCGTAAAATATAAATATTAAAAAGAAATTTGTATCTCAAGCCGGATTAAAGAATACTCATATTATACTCTGTCTATTATTTTTAAATAAGGAAAATAGTAAATACCTGAGAATCTTACTTATTTAAATCAATTCAAATCAATATTAATATAAATTGAAATGTCGTCCTTGGAAGTCAAGAACCACCAAAGATTCCAAGTAGTAAACAAAAAAGAAATTGGCATCCTATAATTAAATAATATTAACGAGTTTCTGTATATATATTCGTGGGCTTGAAGAAAAAGCAAGTCAAAGGAGTCAACCTATCAAATACCGCAGACAAGTACTGGTAAAAAACTGGGTTTGTTGTGGCTTAACTGTGCCCTGGTTTTGAGCCCTGTTTCGTTACTGGCTAGACTGCAACAGGACCTGGAAAAGGACAAGTGGCCACCGCTCTCAACTCAAGAAACCCAGAAAACGGCGTCGTAATTATGGGTGAGACTGATACCGCGTACGAGCTCTTCCAAAACCACTTGTTTCCAGAAAAACCAGTGGAGTTGCTGGTAATTGCAAATTATAGCTGCTGAATTAAGAAAAATTGGACCAATTAGAGCGTTCCACGTGGATTGCACCAACCTGTACATGTTACTGGAGCTTTCCACTTGGTTGATCGGCGGCTGAACATCGACCCAAGGATTGAGACGAGCGGATTAGCAGGACAGAGATTTCTTAGGCTGGACACTTTTTTTTTTTTTTTTTAAAGCACTTTCATCCTTGAAAAGTTATATTTTTATTGTTAAAAAAATATAAATAAAATCAGGAATTTCCCTTTTATCAGATGTATTTTTGAAGCTGTGTAATATTACAGAAGTTATTGTTCTTTAAAATATTTTTATTTAAAAATATAAAAGATTTTTTTATTTTTTAAAATTAATTTTTGATATCAATATATTAAAATAATCTGAAAAAATCCAAAAAAATATTTTAAAATAAAAAATAATAATAATTTTTTTAAAATCATTCTTGAAACTTAAAAAAAAAAAAAAAATCAAGGCTCTTCGTTCTATCATAGAAATGTAAAATGATTGATACTTTTGTTATTTTTCTCGGTAATTATAGGAATATGAACATATAGTTAAAAGTTTATTATGTGTAAGGTATTTTTGAAAGTTAATGGCTCTTTCTTGGTAAAAAAGTTATAAATTAATCTTACACTGTATATATAAAATATTATTTATTTATTACTCTCATGTCCTTGACAAGAAATATAAAAGAAGAAAAAAAACCATGATATTTTGAGGAGGTTGGCAGAACAGTACGAGAATAAAGTGCATCGTGTTTTATAAAAGTTTTTTAAAAAATAATAATTTATTTTAGTATTTTTTGGATTGTTTTAATACTTTAATTTTAAAAATAATTTTTAAAAAATTAAAAAATATTATTTTAGTATATTTTAATACAAAATATACTTTAAAAAAAAAAACCATAACTACATTTACAATAAATTTCTAAAAGCTTTTGCGTTGCTGCGCTGCGTGGGATCGAATATCACCGCAGATTGGATCACGTGAGCTCAGTGGACAAGGAGAGGTTTATGTCAACAAAAGCAAGAGTCGCGAACTCGCGATGGACAACCGACCATTTCACCTCCCTTGAGCCACGTGACAATCGAGAGACAGCAGCATCAGTATAAAGTTGAAATCTTCAAATATTATAATTATTAGTTGCGTGACTGGTGTTTTTAGCCAATTAACCACATGTTGTGTTCCCTCTTTAAAAAATATATATTTAATTACTCAAATTAAAATAAAATATTATTTTTTATTCTAAATATGAATTAAAAAAATTAAAGCTTGGTATAAACTTAAAAAACACATATACTTTATTGAAATACATAATAATAATGATAATAATAATAATATATGAGTTACTGTTTTCGTTTTTTTCTCTAGTTCTTTTCTCTAAGTTAGAAGACATTTAACTTTTTAAAAAAACAAAAGTGATTTTTTTATAAAAATAGAATTTAAATCATCGTTAAGAAATTATTTAATACTCCTAATCAATCCATATGTTTCATTTTTTTTACAATTTGTTATAAATATTTATTTAATATATTAAATTAATATCATTGATTTTTATTTGAGTATTATTAGTTGCGTCATTGATGCGTGATGTCGAGCTGCCACTGTTTTGGGTTTCTTCCTTCCTAGCTACCACTTCTCCGGTTGTCGGTAGAACTAGATAGCCATCGGAACGTTGGACTCCAAATTACATTTATATTCTTTTCAATGAATTTGATGTTTTTTTTTTTTTACATGATTTTATTTAATTAATTTCTTTTCACTCTATTTTGTTGGTTTTAATTTTTTTTAAGAGATATGTAGAAATAATTTTTTAAGATATAAAATGAATTTTGGTATTTTATTTAATACTCCCTATAAAGCATGTAAAATAGGTATGGAAGAGCTAAAATAATATATTTTTTTTATTTTTATTCTTCTATTTTATAAGGTTGTGTTTCAAATAATTTTTTTTAAAAAAATATTATTATAATATATTTTTAAATAAAAACAAACAATTATTAGCACACTACTACGTGATAGTTACAGGAGAGGTTTATGCTTTCGTAAGGGGACCAAATCAGATTAGGGTAATGTCTATGCCACCTAATTATTTCTTCTAATAACGTGTAGCTTGTTCAACTCTCCAAGGGTTTATTTCGTAACAATATTTAATGTAGCGCTGAATAAAATCGGGTATAAAAAAGTGTTAAGGCATAACGAATCTCAATGCATTGATTCGTATCAAACAAAACCTGCGAGGTAACTCAAGAAAAGTAGCTTAATTCATCATATTTTAAATTTATTTTTTAAAGTATAAATTTGAAAATTAATGAATTAAAATTTTTTAAAAGTAATTGAGATATATATAAATTAATCACCATCCACAGTTTAAAAAAAAATAGTAGGATTATAAATAAAAAAATAAAAAATCTTATTAACTCTTCTTGGAATGGTAAGTTTTTGTTTTATTTGCCAGGATTAGTCACACTTGTTTTTTATTTTAGTGTGTTTGTTGCGGTAAAAAAAATGTAGGAAAGAGTTTGGTAATTTATTATTGAGGTTGTTATTATAGTTATAGTTTTAAAAAAATTGTTTTTATAAAAAGTATTTTTAGTTGAGATTGGTTTGGAAAAATATATATTTAGTTAAAATTGTGGTTGAAATTGAGATTGAACAAAAAATAATTTAATATGTATAGTTAAAAAATACTTTTTAAATTGGGGTTATAAAATAATTAATATATATATATATATATATTAATATTAATATTAATGATTTTTAATTTAAATATTGTAGATTTAACTACTGTTATTATATCATGAAATAAATAATATTGATATCAAATATTTTTTATTATTCCATTAAACTATGTACAATGTCATCACATACGAAATCTATTCAACAAGGATTATATTTTCCATGGTTTTCTAAGCGCGAAATAACAAAAATTGAATTTTTTTATCATGTCATCAAGTGATCTCCTTTTAATTTTTCAAATAAAACACAATTAAAATAAAAATAAAAACTAGATTTTTTTTTAACTAGGTTGGACTCGGCAAGAACATAACTGGAATTGCGATCAAATTTCATAAATGTTATGTCATCATGTGATATTCTTTTAATTTATGTAATGTTATTAAATAATATTAAATACTAGTTTTTCGAGTAAACTCAATTTAAAAAATATATATATATAATTTCACTACGTACAAAATTCATTCGATAAAAACTACAATTTCCGTGATTTTTTGAGCATGCAATAAAATTAGGTAAAAAATTATCAGGAATAAAATTGAGATTACAACACGAGTAAATTTAATTCACCTTAAACTAATTTTTAAACAAAAAAAATTTATTGTGAACGTAAACAATACAAGTGAAATCAATTAACTGCATTAATTTTTCATGAAAAAAAAAACTAAACTTTTCACTTAAATAGTACGAGTTAATTAATTCACTCGTACTAATTTTTTAAAATAAAAAAAAATTATTCACTTTAGTGAACAATATGACAGTGGAGCCATGCTCCACTGTTGTGGTTCCTCCCTCATGAGAAGCAGCAAAATTCTCCAAAACCTGCGGCACCATCTTTGCTTTTAGTGGGTCCTACTATCATAAAACACTTTTTTCTTCTTAACCAAATGATATTATGTGTGGCTGAGGGTGAAACTCACCTGCAACCACATTACCAAACAGACACTAAATTGTGTTATATACTATGGGTTCATTAAAAAATTAAATTTGAAATACAATTTTTATAAAGCAGGTTTTACATTTATTTTTAAATGAGTTTCATAAAATGCTTATTATTTTTAAGCTTTTTAAAAAACTTTGAATTTTATTTTATTTTTTTCTTTACTTCAAATTAATATTTTTTTATGTTTTCAAATCAATTTAATGCACTGATATCAAAATAAT
Source organism: Populus alba (assembly GCF_005239225.2). NCBI lineage: Eukaryota > Viridiplantae > Streptophyta > Magnoliopsida > Malpighiales > Salicaceae > Populus > Populus alba. Next base: position 13,593,839 of record NC_133299.1, on the reverse strand, counting down.
TTTTTAAAAAAAATTGATGCATTTTCAACTTTAAAAAACAACTGCAACCACATTTTTAAACACAATTGAACCAAATATTTTATACATGTTTTTTGCTATATATAAGTCTCAACTATAATTTTTACTAAAAATATATTTAAATCCAGCTAATCATATTTTTTTAAAATTTATTTTAAAAAAATTTCAATTATAAAAGTTGTCTTAAAAATAAACAATATGATTAGAACACCATACAGATATCTTTGGTACACGATGTCGATCTTTTATTGGTTTGGGTTTCTTCCTTCAAGCTTCTTCTCCCTTTGTCGCTTCTAGCTCGCTGTACTGAATAGTTGCTATAACGAGGTAGTGTTTGGGAACGCAGTTAAAACGGCGTTCTTAAAAAATTTTAAAAAAACTTTTTGTTAAAATTTAATATGGTTTGTATTTTTTGGATTGTTTTGATGTGCTGATGTCAAAAATAATTTTTAAAAAAAAAAAAAAAATCATTAACATGCATTTCAGTAAGAAAAGTTATTTGAAAGGCATCTGTTACCACACTATCAAACACGCTATGTGGGGGTGAGCATCTAGGAAGTTGCGGTTGGAATAGTTTTTTATTAATTTTTTTAAATTATTTTTTTAATTATTTTATATGCTAATATTAAAAATAAAATTTTAAAAATAAAAAAATAATGTTTTAATATATTTTTAAATAAAAAATATTTTAAAAAATAACCATAATCATACTTTTAAATATCAATTTGATTTTTTATTAATCTGACTCTCAAAATCAAAATAAAAAGTCAATAGGATTTAGTTTTTTTTCTTTTTTGGTGAAATCTGATATTTTTTAATACAAAAAATGATTTTATAATATTTTATTTCTTGAACACCATTTTTATCATGAATTAGATTTTCTATATTCATTGACATGTTAAAATATACCCTTTTAGATTATTTTTTCTTGTCAATTTAATTAGAAAAAAAATAAGAAAAACCATTCCAAAATTTCAATTAATTACAAATAGCATCAAAGAACTAAACATCAAAGTCAAACAATATAACACATAAATATAAACATACAATTTATTTCAAAATCAACTTAAAAAAGAATAAAAAAAAATAACAAATAGGGTAGTAGTTTTATATGACTTCTTAATATTAAGGGTTATATATGTGTGTTATTCGGTTTTCAGTTACTGAATTAAAACTATAAAAAAAACTGAATTACACTTCGTAATAGTAAATCTAACTGTTGTTCAATATTTCTTATCCGTTTAGGATTATGATCTAAAAAAGAGATGAATTAAAATATTTTAAAAAATAATAATTACAGCATTTTTAAACATATATTATGTTATTATCGATCAGTATTTTGAAAGCAACGTTGGTGAAAGACAAATCCATGTTCTGGTTAAGAACAAGGAATTATCAAACTTCTATCAACCCACGATTACTCTGTATGAAAAGAACCTAGAATCTCATCTCGATTGCGTGCTCCATCTAGACAGTGCCTACCTGAGCAACCTACCGTCATTTGGACAAAAAAAAAAAACTTTTCGTGGTAGAAAAGAAAAAAGCTTTAAGAACTCGATTCCTCCCTTGACTTGGATACGTGAAAGCAATAGCGGACATCAAGTTTCCAGTTTCCACTGCTCTATTTGACTGTCTGCAGCATCACCTTCCCGCCAGAGTTCCTACAGGCCGCCCTTGTCATCTTCTACCGCTTTCCGCACGTTCTGCTAACAGCGTATATAGGAGGAAGCATTCATTTTGGCAAAGCTCCGTGGACAGTGGTGGGCGTGTTTGACACTATATCATAAAAGTATTTAAAAAAAAAAAAAACTTTTTTTTTAATTATTATATTTTTGATATTTTTAAATTATTTTAATATATTAATTTTAAAAATAATTTTTTTTGAATAAAAAACAATTATAATTACACTTTAAAACACGCACTTGAAAGCTCTGATTATGCACCACAAATTGATTTGAGTTTCGGACGTTGGCATTGCAAGGAGCCATGACGAACCTGCACAGAAGTTTGATTTGTGCAGCTGGACTTCCCGGAAATGCGTGTTTGACGAGAGAACAAAATCACAAAGACATATATCAACACGGCACTCACTGCGGTCCATAGACGCCAACAAAACTTCAGAATGTTGAAAAACCTTAAACGCTCTACAACATGAGAATGGAGTATCCGGCAGTTCAGTATATTGTTTTTTTTTTTTTTAAGTATTTTTTATTTAAAAATATATTAAAATATTTTTTTATTTTTAAAATTAACACATTAAAAAAATCTGAAAACATCAAAAAATTATTAATTTAAAATTAAAAAAATAATTTAATTTAATTTTTTTTAAAAATATTTTTGAAAAGAAAAACATCCACCGCTAGTACATCTGACTTCGGCAAGAAATTGAAACAGCACAACAAAGTAGGGTAATTAAGTTCAGTTGGATGACAAAAATAAATAAATAAATAAATTACAGTGTCCTGACAACTGTGAGTTTGGACTACACTATGTTTTGACAAAATCTCTTCCCAAGGGCAAGAACTTCCCTGCTGCTAATATGTAATATCTTGATACTGTGCCTTTGCAGAATGTCAACACCACGAGAGATGGTACCTGGGGGAAAAGGACCAGTTCTTATATGTATATCTACTATACAACAAGATCAAGCATTTGATGATTCTAACTCTACGTAAACTTCACAAATCTAAGTAATACTGGCTACTAGCAGCTCTTTCATTTGAGGACAGGCTTCTGTCTTGTCTTGGTAAATTGCACGTCCCCATTAAGAACAGAACTGATAAATTTTTCCACCTCTTCTGCAGTCATTTCACCTTTAAATGCTGCAAACTTCTGCCTCCGAGGTTTATAGGCTAACAATAACTTATCTGACGATTTGTATCCAGATTTGTCAAATGCGTTCAAGAATGATGGCTGCTTGGCAACATCTAAAAGAGTGTAAGAAATAGAATCCCCAGAGACAGAAGCTGCATTCCGTCGCCTTGATAATGATTTTTGAGAGACCTAAAACCAAAATCGCATGACAAACAAAAAACTAGAGTCAGAAACCAAACTATAAATTCTTTCACGTCCTTTGAAAAATCAATTTAGCTTCTGTATTAGGGCAACATGAATTCCAATGGCGACTAAATCAATGATATGTGCCATAATGGTTGCCCATCTTGCTAGTACTTTTTGGTGCCTGGAACCATCTAGATGCACATTACATTAGATAGCAGATTGTAACATGCTCTTAAGTCATAATACAACGGAATAGTTTCTTTTGTGACCATCTAGAGCTTAAACACCAAGCTAATCAGCAAGACAAACCGAGAACTTTTAACTATTAAAGTGACAAATCTACAGAAAATTTCTGTTCGCTACAGTCAAAGATCAATACCCAACCTATACCTTCCCACCCTCTCTTCTTAGACCAGCAGGGTAGAGGTATTGGGTACCATACCAAGTTTTACAAGTTTCTAAGTGCATTAAAGCTGAAGTTCTTTTCACATCCATTGTTTCAACTCTCTTGTAAGTTGCAGTGGTCAAGCGTGATCATAAAATGACTTAAGTGAGGAGTGAGGAGTGAGGAGTGAGGATGTGAGGATATGGAAACATAAACATATTGTGCGAATCATCTATAAGAATTACAGTTACCTCCATGTGGAAAAAATAATTTGAACAAGATATCCACTTACCATGGACAGGATGTCTTCCAGCTTCTCCTTTACTTTCAAAGATCTGAAACCACCTATGATGCAAACAGGGGTTTTTCCCCCACATAGAGCATCGAAATTTGATCCTGTCAGTAAAGATACATCTTTCCCACCAGAATCAGCCTGGGCTTTTCTATCCTTACTCGCTGCTGCTTTCTTGTTCTTTTTTTCAAACCCTTCAAGTAAGGTACTGAGATCATGAACAGCAGATTTCAAATCTTTCACAGAAATCCCCGACTTTAAGACATGCTTCTCCCCATTTGATAACCAACCAACAATAGCTGGAAGTGCATCAACTCCTAACTTCTTTGTCATTGGGTCAGTAACATCACGAACCTGAATAAACAACAACCTCAATTATTTTTCAGGGAAGGGGGGTGCTCATTTTATTTTAAATATACCCCACATAAATTACCACTCAAAATAAAATATAGAGTTGAACTATTAGTGTGATTTTTGAAGAAATATATAGTTGTCTAAATATCCTTCTACAATGAATTCTGACAGGCTACTAATGTCTAAATTTCTCATTCAAATGTAGAGGTGTAGATAATCTATCAGTTGATAATCAGGTCCAACGTACCTCCACGTCATTGAAAATGAAGCGCTTATGAAACAAACCACTAAGCACACGCCAGATCACGGGTGTATCTTTTTTGGTGGAAAGAAGCACAACTCTGGGTAATTTTTCCTCCTCACCAGAATAAGACTGAAGATGTTTCAGGTCAATCCGCTTTGAAAACCTTGGTAAATGGTCTTGGCAAAAAGATTTTAAAGTTTTTGCGACCAAATCACCATTGTACTCAACCAAAGAACCCTTATCACTTGCTTTGTTTGAATAAACAAATACCCTAGGCACTCGTCGTGGTTGAGTCCCAAGTTCCTTACAAAAGGACATTTCAGTTTCACAATTTATGCTGCCAACCTGTCATAGAAAGAGAAAGAGAACGAATATGTAAACAGATCAATATAAAATCAAATGATGGAAATCAATAGATATTATGAAAATACCTTTAAAGCTCCTTGTAATGAATCAGCAACCTCCTGTATGATTGATTCATAAAATTGGCTCCCCTTCAAAGAGGAAGTATAAGATAATAAAAGCCAAGTCATTCCTTGGCCAGCAATTTCATTATTGAAGACTTGAGAATTTATGGCTTTGATGCTCCTGGGAGTACTTCTAGAACCAGTTTGAGACCTAGATTGAGACCTGGTTGAACCACCAAAACCACCAAACTGCCCTCCACCAAGATCACCCCCAAAAAAATTGGAAAAAATATCATTCAGGCCAAAACCAAATGAACTCTGAGAACTGGGACCACCAAAGGAAAATGAAAACGACCGGGAATTTCCCTGGTCCCCCATATCCTGCCAGTCACCCGGTCTGAAGGTATAACTATTTTGCCCCTGTCCACCATTTGTGAAATGAGTATACCCACCCTGGTCCCCAGGATACCCAGCATTAAATCCAGCATTGCCCTTCTCATCTCCATATAGATCATAATTTTTCCTTTTCTCTTCATCAGATAGAATCTCATATGCTGATAAAAACAAGAAAATAAAAATCAACAATATGACTGGAAGATTAGCAAAACTAAGACTAAGTTTATTTCCTTCTAATAGTTAACCCCTTAACAAACCATTTAATCCTGTCATGCCCATAAGATGCTGCTCAAGAACCAATTCAGCTCACGTTATAACTGAACAGGTTTGATCAATAAAACAAATACTAATACAGACAATATATCATTACTTCAATAAACCAAACACTGTCCATGGTTTTGCATATCGATATAATTGATGCATCAGCAAGAAATTATAAACATGCAGTAAAGTTAATAGCAACACGAAAAAGGTTAAAGAAATAACTTGAGACACAATAAGAAAGAAAAATGAAATAAGTGTACAATACCATTATTGATCTCCGCAAACTTTTCTTGAGCGCCCTTATTTTTATTCTTGTCAGGGTGATATTGAAGAGAGAGCCTGCAAAAATGACAAGGGCTCAGGATGAGAAACTAGAAAACATGCCACATAATTGTTTGTGTGCGTTTGTGCTATGTTGGTGGCATTTAAGTTTTCCTCAGTTTGTAAATTCATGTGCGTAGTAAACCTTTTGCTTTCAATAAGCATGTATGGTAATATTTGTACATGTCGTGTACAATTTCTGTCTGGTCAGACAAAACATCTCACCCCAAACCCGACAAATAAGAAAGCAAGCTAAGGTCTTCCACATAAATCCACTCACACGCAGCCATGTCTATCCAAGATTTCAGAGTTCCCTCAGTGCACAGTATAGCACAATCATCATCTCTTCAAACGCTCAATATACCACAAAAAAAAAAACCTAAAGAATGGTAAGACATCCTCAAGCCAAAGCCAAAACACCTAATATGCACACTTATGTAATGTTTCAGCTTAGACCCATGGCCATTCATAACAAACTGCATACTTCAAAAAAATGTAACTTTTCTTCATCAACTAAGGTCACTTCTTGATATGCGCGCGCGCCCGTAATAGAGAGAAAATGCAACTACCATTAAAAAAAAGGGTACCAGAGAAGAAACAGAGAGCAGAACATACTTGTGGAAAGCTTTTTGTATTTCTCGTTGACTTGCGTTTTTCTCCACTCCAAGAACCTGGTACAAAAAGCACCATCGATAAAAAAAACTTCAAAAAAAAAACAATCATCACTGGCACAAATGTTTTACTTAAACCGAAAAGGACCAAGTTTTCTTCTCCCTTCTAAGGCTTTAAAGGCCTCTCATTTTATCAAGCCTCCATTCCTTCTGTCCTCAATTTACCACCTCTGCTCTACATCCTCCTCCCTTAACAATCGCAAGCCACTGCTGACTAATTAACTAAAATATAAAATCCTTATCTTTGATTAACCAGTGATTAAATCCTGATTAATTAAACATAAAATCCCCTAAACCACTTCCAGAACAATTAAGTAATTTTTTTTTTTGATAAATTTGAATTAAGCAAATTGCAAATATAAATTAAAACAAGAATTTCGAAATTGCCAACAAAATAGTAAATATAAGCAGCAAAATTCGGTCCAAATAAATTTTAAAAAAATGCAGATAGAATTCAAAATCTTAACAATGTACGAATCATATGTCAATTTGGAAATTAATTTTCCACAAACATCGCTTAAAAATTAATCAATCATACCTTGTAAGGGTCAACGGTTTTCGCTTCCAGCGTTAACAAAATTAGAGACAAAAGGAGCAAGAACGGCGCCGTATATCGCGTTTTCATCTTCTGTTGTGTGCGCGAAAGAAGAGATTTTTATCGAGCGTCTGTCTGGAACAGCGAGCAAGAGAGAGAGAGAGAACGAAGGAAGAACTTAAGGTCCCGGCATTAAAATAGTTAGGCTTGGCGGGGTTGGGAAAAGCTCTAGATACTTCGGGTCGAAAGGCCGTTATGCATACGTGGCAATCTTTAAAAAATTACACGCCCTCTGGCCAATAGGATTTTAGATTTCTTTTATTTTGCACCGCTCATTGTAGGGTCAAGGGTGACGTGTCTTGTGGGCCAATTCCGCTCCCAAGAAGAGCGATGGACTTTTTTATTATTATTTTATCAGATTAGATGCTTTTTTTATCCACGAAACCTTGATTTTGTAATCGTTTCCTCCCCTACTTTTTTTCTTACCTTAATCACATATTTAAACTCATTTTATTTTTTGTTTATTTATTTACTCTTTATTTTATTTTTAAATTTTCAGGGTTTACACTGACAGAGAGTAACATTAGGTAGTGGATAACCATTAGAAAGTTTGAACTTAATGTTAGATTCTAGTGTGGTAAAAGTGATTTTACTATTATGTGAGGCGTGCTCGAGCAAGTCAGTTAGAAGAATATTTAGCCTAAGATAGAGATAGTACCATGTCATAATCTAATTTTTTATCCTATTTTTTTTCAAATAATAAAAAAATAAATTTTTAATAAACATATTTAATTTTAAGCATTATTTTAGTCACTTGTACTCTTTAATTTTATATATCAATAAATATCCAGAATATAACAGAACAAATAAAAATGATAATATATATATATATATAACAATAATAAAGAACAGAAAAATACCATTGGGGTAATATTTGATGAATAATTGAGATTAACAAGTCAAGGATTGAGTTTGAGAAGTTTAAAAAAAACAAATGTAGGAATGATTTAGGTTGTGTTTGGGACTTTATTAAAGAGAAATTGAATAAAAATAGCTTAGTTTGGCTAAGATTAGAAAAACTAAAGAACCCTGGATGAATTTGAAATAAATGGACAAATTAAAAAATCAGCTAGGGGATTAATTTAAGAAGAAAATCGAAATTGGGAGTCAAATTGGTCAAAATTATTTAATTTTGGAAACCAATGAATAAACTGAAAAGTAACCAGTCATTTAATTCAATTTAGGGATTAAATTGAAATAATACTCAAAATTAAAACCTTGAATGAAAATTGAAAAATCCATAAGTCAGGGACTACAATGAAAAGGAAAAAATATTCCAAGATCCAAATGAATTTTTATCCTACTTTGTTTCGGTCCAAAAATTAGTCTGGCCCAATTTTTCCAGTCCAATTTATTCACTATTTTATTCAAATGAAGTCAGTTCAAGCAAATTAATCATCAATTCTAGCCTTTCAATCTCAAATCCTAGTTAATTCTCTGAAATTCCAGTTCCATTTTAGAATTCCAACCTAAATTGATTGTATTCTATCAATTCTTCAGAAATCCAATCCCAAAATCATTCCATTCTAGCTCATCTTAAAAAGACCATGCACCAAAAAAAAAAAAAAAGGAGCAACAACAACACTAAAGGGAATTCACAAAAGAACACCATCACCACCCAAACTCCATCTCTTCCATACCAATATATTTTTATATTCAAACCCTCACTCAGGATCACAAATCATTTCAATCAATACACCCATTATTAACTAACAATTTCACAAAACCATCTTTCCCAACCATGAAAACCACTAAAATTTGGTTTAAAACATGGTTAATGGGCTATTTGAAACTAAATTAAAAATGGAATCTATTTACTTTCAGGGCTAAAACTTTGTCAAAATTTATGGCATGTTTGAGAGTGTGGTTATGGTTACTTTTTAAGTGTTTTTTCCACTTAAAAATGTATTAAAATAATATTTTTTTATTTTTAAAAAATTATTTTTGACATCAACACATCAAAATGATCTAAAAACCAAAAAACTATTAATTAGAAGTAAAGAAAAAAAAAAAAAAAAATTCAAAATTTTTAAAAATGCTTTTGAAACGCAAAAACAAATAAGGTTAATCTCCAACATAAGTTTTTTAGCATGAAATATTTACATGTTTCAAACAAATTATAGGTGAACAAAAAATTAATCTCAAAGAACCCTTGGTTAACATGTTTGGTGAAACCCAAAACTCTATAAAATAGAAAGTTGAAAAGTTAAATTTGGGTTTAAAGGGCATTAGAGCTTTTAAAATGGATAAGTCCTAAGTAAATTGAGCTTTGAGCTTAAATTTGAGGCGCACACCAAGCCTGGCTCGTGCTCAACCTGGATAGTGTGGATTATCGTTGAAGGCTGAACAATTAGATAGCTTGTGGTTTGCGATAACTCGACCTTTAAAGAATTATTCAAAATCGAAGAAAATCAGATATTCAAGTAATAAATCCCTAAACAACTCTAGATTTATCTAACAAAATTTTATAGACTCCAAAATAATTTTGTTTTACTATTTTTGCTGCATGTATGATATTCAGGAACCCAACAAGTATTTAATCTTGATTTTCTAATATACTTATTAGAAAGAAACCTCGAACCTAATCTGAAGCAATATCATGTTCTGAAATTTCCTATTGGAAGGATACAATTATTAGTAAAATTGAATTTATTGTAAATAATCATATGTGAAAACTAACAGATCTTTCATATAAAAATAAACTATTAGACCATAAATATATCTTCCAAATGAAAATGAAAATTGATTGTACTATTAACAAGTATAAAATTAGACTTGTTGTTAAAGGTTATAAACAACGAAAAAGTATGAGTTATTTAGACACATATTCACTAATGTTAATAATAATTTCAATACAAATATTAATTGTCAATGGAGCTATTAACAAACTTGAAATACATATGAATGTAAAAAAAACTTTATTAAATGATGACCTTTGATAGGAAGATGTGCATAGAATAACTCGAAGGGTTTGTTGTCAATAAACAAGTAAAGAAAATTTGTAAACTTGTCAAATTATTATATGGTTTGAAAACAAACATTTAAACAATGACATCCAAAAATTAAGAAGGTTATGTTATCAAATGAGTTCAAAGTCAACTAAGTTGATAAATATATTTATATGAAAAACATAGATAAATGTTATATTATTGTATGTTTTTATATGAATAATATGCTAATTTTGAACAACAATAATTAAATGATAAAGTCTACTAGGAAAAATATCAATCAACAAGTTTGATATTAAAAACTCCGGTGTTGCAGATGTCATGTTAAAAAAAATAAAATTTTTTAGAACATATGATAAACTTGTTTTGTCCTAAGTTTTATTATATTGAGAAGATTCTCGATAATTTTTTTAAAAGATGGCAATAATACTGTTAAAATATTAATTGATATAGATGTATATATGTTCAAGAATAGAAGTAAAACAATAAATCAATTAGAATATTTTTTAAATAATTAAAAGCCTAAATATACTTTATAAACTGCATAAAATATGTAAAATTTAAAACTTCAATGATTAAAAGTTTTTCACATTTTATAATATTAAAATAAAAAAAAATGTTTTTTTTTTAATTTTTATTTCTTGCTTTTAATTTTTTTAACTATAAAATAGAACTTTATTTTATAAAATTGGACTAGAAGAATTAATGGAATTTATTTAGGAGTGCAATGAATTTTGTTTTTTTGATATATTTTTTTTAATTTTAATGTGTTAATGATAAAAATAATAAAAAAATTTAATATGTATAAAAAAAATATTTTCAAAAGTTAATGCAACACAATACTACTAATCATGAAAATACACTTTACAAGAAAGAAACTAGACTCGTCCGCACATGACCCGAGTCCCCAGATTTTCCAGGTTATAGAGACCACCAGAAAGGAACCCAAACCCATTATAAACTGCGCCCAAACAGCATCGTACTTCTTTCTCTTTTTAGCTCCTCCTCTCTCCTGTCCGGTTTCTCTCTCGCTTCATTATTCAGCTTCTAGAAACACCAAGAAGCATAATCACAAACATCAATCATTAAAGTACCATTTTAATGAGCACAAAATTAATTAAATCTTCAAAAAAATAATTCAAAATCGCTTCAAAATTTTCTTCGATCCGATTCAAAGCGAGAGAGAAAAGGCTAAAAAGGAGCAGCAGCTATGGCGCTCTCAGCTTCCGATTTAGGCACGATATATTCTTTATTGACGAATTCAATGAGCGGCGATGAGAGCGTCCGCAAGCCAGCCGAGGCGGCGCTCTCGCAGTTCGAGAGTCGGCCTGGTTTCTGCTCCTGTCTAATGGTAAACCCTCTCTCGCTCGCTCTCTTCGGTTTTGATTTTGTATTTTATAGGGTTTAAGTTCAGTTCAAATTGCAATGCATGTGAGAATAATTGAATTTATTTCTAGGAAGTTATAACTGCAGCAGATTTAGCTTCGCAAGTCGATGTTCGATTATTAGCTTCGGTGTACTTTAAGAATAGTATCAATCGGTACTGGAGGAACCGGAGGGATTCTGCGTAAGACTCTAGTCTCGTTGTTTTTATAATTTGAGCTACATTTTTTGGATTTTTGTTGATTCTGGCGTAGTTTATGAGATGATATTTTGGTTTGTGAGCAGGGCAATAAGCAGTGAAGAGAAAAATCACTTGAGACAAAAATTACTGTCGCATTTGAGAGAAGAGAACGATAAGGTGATGATCTTAACTTTGTAAGCTGGAGCTCATAAGATTGGGTTCTGATTTGCTTTGCTAATTTGTAATTCAAATGTGTTTTTTTTTTTTAATCGATGTAGATAGCTGGACTGTTGGCTGTTCTTATTTCCAAGATTGCCCGCCTTGATTATCCAAGAGAATGGTATGTGTTTGTGGCATTTTATTTCTATATCATATGCTTTCATCGGTGGTTGTTTTTCTAGTTCCTGGTTTTAGATTTTTTTAAAGGATATTTTGTTGTAAGTACATTTTAGTGTGGTTTGCTAATACTTGCCTGATGTTTCTTTTGTAGAGTTTGACTGTTGTTTCTCTTTTGGAAGTTTCACTTTGATATTGAATATTAAATTTAGAGTGGAATACTCGTTTTTTTATACTATTTTTAGTTTTTTACTTTATGCATGAGCAGGGGATTCGGGGTTTTAGGGGGAGGGTTGGGGGTTGAACAAGATGCAGTTCCTTGCAAACAATGGGAGAATATAGTCTATTGTAATTCTGTTTCAATGTTTGTCATGCTTATCATTAGTGTCTTGCTATCATGAAAAGTTGTGAAATTATCTTGATGAATATAAAGGTGAAAATAGGGTAAAAATGCAGTTGCTTTTCTTACATAAGTTTTTGTGACAAAACATCACAATCTTTGACTAGCAACTACAAATAGATCCAAAGTTGTTATGGATGCTCTGAGCTGAATGATTTTTTTTTTTTAATTAATGGTTATGCATTTAGTGATTTAGATATCGTTGAAGATTTTTTAGTTTGGCAATCTTGTACTTTCTGTAATTAGTGCTAACTCCTGTATTTATATTGCCTGTTGTTGTAATTACTGATCTTTTCCCTACTAGCAGTTCTTTCTTGTTTTCTGTTCTAAGGTACCTGAGTTACTTCATTCAGCTAACTTTATTTCTTGATCTCTCATTTCAATATTTTTAGGCCGGAGCTCTTTTCAGTTTTAGCGAACAAGCTTCAATCGGCAGATGTCCTTACTTCTCACAGGATTTTTTTGATTCTGTTCCGAACTTTGAAGGAATTATCCACTAAACGTCTTACTGTTGACCAAAGGAACTATGCAGAGGTATAACTTCTGAGTATTATCCCTTATGGTAGTATTCTTTATCTCATTTCCTTGCATGCTATTCAGTTTCAAATGTCATCCAACCTAACAATGAAAAAAGTGCACTTCATCCAAATGTGAATGAAGTATGGATGGTAGGCCTGTTGTTGATGACTATGTTCCTGAGTGGAACAACATTTATGTAAGCCCTGTGCAAGAAGTATCAGCATTTCAGGCTGCTGGATTCAGAATGTTCATAGATATCAGTATTGGCCTTATAATGAGTTAATGATATCAGTTATGGGTAGGCATTTCCTAGCAATGGTCATGATTTTTATGATCTTGTAACTAAAGTGCACAGATAGAAACTTGCTCTCAAACAAATAGTTATGTCTTATATCACAGAGTTATGGTCACGTGTTTCACATATCACCATTTTTTGTGGCAGATAACATCCCATCTCTTTGGATATAGCTGGGGCCTTTGGCAGAGTGATGTTCAAGCTATATTAAATAGTTTCTCTACACTTGCACAAAGCTATACTTCTAATGCTCTGGAACAGCGTCATGATGAGCTGTATCTAATGAGTGAGAGATGGCTATTATGTTTAAAAATAATTCGCCAATTGATTATTTCAGGGTTTCCAAGTGATTCAAAATGTGTACAGGTAGTTATTCAGTTCTTTCTCTTTATTTCCTTTCTTCAAATTTAAGAGTTTGGCACACTCTGTATTGCAATTTAACCTGGGAGATTAGCTTTTGATTGTTTTTTTTTTAAAATCTGTCAGGAGGTCCAACCAGTCAAGGAGGTTTCCCCTATACTCTTGAAAGCCATCCAGTCATTTCTCCCATACTGTGAGATAATTCTCTTGTTTTCAAACTTTTATTTGTTTTGCATATCATAGTGGAGAGCTGTGGTAATCCGTGTTTGATAAACATCCCCACCAAAACGAAAAAAGTAGTTCTAGAGATCCTATAAGCCATGCATTTGGAAAACGTGTATTGTGGCTACATATAAATTTGAAGTGTTGGCTATTCAGTTATACAAGTAAGAATGTCCTAAACTGACATCAATTTTCATATTTAACAAACACTTTATTAACTAGAAAGAGCAGGAGAGAAAGTTATATAGAAATATTGAATTGGATTCATTATCCTGCATACCATTCCATATTTTTATGCCAAGAGTGTTATTTCCATATGCATGTATAATTGAATGGAGAAGAAGCTTAAGCAGGCTCTTTTATTCTCAGCCTTTCCCTTTTCTTTCTTTTTCTCTTAACAGGTTACTTATTTAGGAGTAAACTAATTTTCTTGTGCTGTGTTGTTTTACAGATTCATCTTTCCAGAAGGGACATCCTAAATTTTGGGACTTCATAAAGAGGGCATGTACCAAATTAATGAAGGTTTTGGTCACAATTCAGGGCAGACATCCTTATTCATTTGGCGACAAGTCTGTTCTTCCTCCTGTCATGGATTTCTGTTTAAACAAGATAACTGATCCGGATCCATATATTTTATCATTTGAGCAATTCCTGATTCAATGCATGGTAATGGTGAAGTGTGTCCTTGAGTGTAAGGAGTATAAGCTAAACCTAACTGGGCGGGTGATGGATGAAAGTGTGATTACAGTGGAGCAGGTGAAAAAGAACATTTCCAATGCTGTTGGTGGTGTCCTGACTTCTCTTCTTCCATCTGAAAGAATAATACATTTGTGTAATGTGTTAATAAGGAGGTAATGATACCTCAACTTGTGCTTAATTATTTTGCATATAATTCATAAGAATACTCAATTTCAAATGCATGGGGGTTCAGTTCGTAAAATTGATTGAATGAAGCTCTGCAGCTGTATATTTTTTTTTTATCTTACTTATGATTGCTGCTCTAGGGTTTGGGATTCATGAAGGAAACAATTTAGCACTGTTGATAGGTCATCTCTTTGTTTTGATTCAAAGCATGTACTCCAGAATCTCACATACCCAAATCTTGGGCTCTTTTTCCCCTCTTTGATTTTTTGAAGAAAGTGTCTATACTCCATTAAATACAGGTTCAGCTTCGTGCTAACCATGTCTCCAAGAAAAGTACTTTGACATTCATCAAATCTAACTGCTACTTTAATAGTCATCAATGTGTGTTTCTCTCCATGTGGGATATGAGCCAAATCTTGTTGCTCTAATCACATCTCAGGTCAAACATTGCTTCCCCTCCCCCCTCTTGCAGAATTTCTATTTGCTTCATGGATCTCTACGTGGTTGGGTAATGATAAGAGATATAACATATGGCACCGAATGCTTTATGCATATCTTTCAGCATTCTGGATCTCCTGTGTGATGATTATCTACTTTTCAAATAATTATGTGAGATTGATGTTTTGTCAGGTATTTTGTTCTAACTGCTAGTGATTTGGAGGAGTTGTATCAAAACCCAGAATCTTTTCATCATGAGCAGGATATGGTTCAGTGGACTGAAAAACTGAGGCCTTGTGCTGAAGCTTTATACATAGTATTGTTTGAAAACCATAGCCAGGTAGGTGAAGTTTCAACTCTAGAATGATTGATATTAAAAATCTGCAAAGCACTCTGCTAACAGATGTGAGCTCATGTTGTTTCTTTGCTATTTGTAGCTTTTGGGTCCTGTTGTGGTGTCCATCCTTCGGGAGGCAATGAATGCTTGCCCAACATCAGTTACTGAAATCACTCCTGGGCTACTTCTTAAAGATGCTGCCTATGGTGCTGCTGCATATGTTTATTATGAGCTCTCTAACTACCTCAGCTTCAAAGATTGGTATAAGAATTCTAATCTATGCTACTGCTGTTATTTAATCAATCCGTATGTTGTTTGAATTAGTTATCATTAATTGCAGTCACATTAAAAGGTATTGATTTTAAACACTAATTGTTTGCTGGTGCCATTAGCTTCAGAATTTTGTTAATGAAAAGGGGTTTGTCATTTGGGGATTACTACTTGCATGCCTGTAGTATCTACTTGCAAATTTAGTAAGTGTGGTTTTAGGGTGTTTGGATAGGGATGGATTTCCAGATTCGATAATGCTTCTGGAAATACATAGAGAATATATTTCCAGATGTAATAGTTGTTTAAGGAACATGATGTCTGAGGAAAATGAGTAGGATATTATTTGATCACTAACTGCATGTGTTTTTCAAAATTTTTGGAATTGAAGTCACTGGAATTGTACTATCTGGTTAGATTGTGGTTTCATAACCAAATTTAATCTGCTTGGTATATATTTTGATGGGCTATATGATGATCCATCCTTCTCTATTTCACTTGGAAACTATTCATTACAGGTTTAATGGTGCTTTATCCCTTGAACTGTCGAATGATCATCCAAATATGTGTGTTATCCATCGAAAAGTTGCACTGATACTAGGACAATGGGTTTCCGAGGTAATGGGACTTTTTAGCTTTTTGGTAGAGAACTCTTAAGAACTTGTAACATTTTCTTTTCCTCTTCAAGAAGAAAATGAAATTGTTATACCTGATTGTCAAGAATGAAGTGTGTACGTGTTTTGTCCTGTTTCTTCTCAGCATGTTGGTTCCTAGCATGATCTCTAGAAGTTGCCATATTATGCTCAGGAGTTAATCTAGAATATTGCTCCTGTTCTTTGGAAATAAAGTAGGCTGATATTCCTATGTGCTGACACATTATACAGTTATTCTGGCTTTCTGTTCCTAAGAGATTTGATATTCCTGCTGTGGTTGCTCTTTTTTTTTTTTTCTTTGCAGATTAAAGCTGACACAAAGAGACCAGTGTATTGTAGTTTGATCAGATTGCTACAAGACAAAAACCTGTCTGTTAAGGTATGATGCTTGAATTAACCTCCGTTATGCGCCTTCACATCTCTCCTTTTTCCTCACGTTTGGGGCTTTGAATGTTTTGTTTGTTCTTTGCATTCTCTGTTTCCACTACTGAAATTGTAATTCATTGCACTAGCTTGCAGCTTGTCGGTCTTTGTGTTTGCATGTTGAGGATGCAAACTTCTCAGAGCAAGAATTTGTAGATCTCCTTCCTATTTGCTTTGATTCGTGCTTTAAGTTGGTTGAGGAGGTTCAGGAGTTTGACTCGAAGGTAAGATGATACTTGTGGTTCACCTTGATAGTCAATTGCATGTGTGGGATACTTTTTGCTTGCTTTTCCTATTAACCTCCTGCATCTCTTTAAGGAACATAGATTATTGCCCATCTCCTCTTTTAGCCATTCCAAATTATATACCCCATCTCCCAATGTGAAAAAAAGAGAAGAAAGGGATGTCAAGCATTTATTTATCATTGATTTTTGGATGAATCTTAGGGATGGGTGTTTCAATCGTAAAACTATATATAAAGCACCCTCCCTTATTCCCAACAATTGTATTTTTTTTTTAAAAATGCCAATCCCATAATTTTCTTTTAAATGTCTATTTAGAAGCTATATAAAACCTTAAATAATAATAAAAAGATTTCCTAAATTCATCCTTAAACTACATAGTACCTTATTGGCACAATATTTTGACCATCAAAGCTTAAAAATGCTTAAAAAATAAGAGACAAGTAAATATAAAAACATTAAAATTAAAAAATAATAATATTAATCCATTCAGTAATTTATATTAGATTTTTTTTTTTGTTTTACCATGTCACTTTTGACTCATATGTAGAACTTTATCACACCTTTAGATAATGTAATAAAAAAGGCATTTTATAAACTTCTATCCATGCCCCAATTTTTAACTTTATAAAACACAAGCTCTACCAAAATATTTTTTTGTAGAAGTTTTTAGGGTATTTGTTTTCCCTACCTTTCAAATAAGTTATTCTAGCCAAGAATCTTATCATAGAAAAAAAATGTTAGTGCTTCCAGCCTTTAAAAAAAAGAGAGGATCGTTATCTTCACCATTGTTCTTAAATACTTAATTTTAAAGAAATTTTATGGAGCTAGCTAGAAAATTATTTGTAAGGAAATGAATCATTTGAGTGCTTATATATTTAATTTAAATTATTTAGATGCAATTTTTATGTTGTTCATAGCTAGTTCAATAGTTTAAATATTTTTTTAAAACATATAGCGTGTTTCTTATCTCTGTAAAAGTTAGTTAAATGAATACTTAATTTCAAGAATTTGAAAAATGCATGTGTGGATGCATGTTCAGAAATCATTGATTCTGTACGTCAAACTGATTTTGGATATATTCTTTTTCAAGAATATCCTTCACCATCTTTAAATGCTTAAAATTTGTGAACCACACATTTCCAATCTGTGATGTGGGTCGCTAAAGCATGAATTACATAAATTATTTATGATTTCAACTGCCATGTTATTCTTACCTCATTAATGTGCTCTTAGTAGTTTTTCTATTCATTCATGTAATTTCAGGTTCAGGTTTTGAATTTGATATCTGTTCTTATCGGACACGTCCATGAGATCATTCCATTTGCAAACAAGTTGGTGCAATTTTTTCAGAAGGTAGTGGACAAGCCATTATATTTTCTGTTATTCTAATGCTTGAACATGTTTAGTGTGTATACCATAAAGAAAACATTTTATCTCATGTTCTTTTTACATTGACAAGAACACAACATTTTTGTTAAATAAAGGTGTTCTGCTGAGTGAACTCTTTCTGAATTTCTGAGTGGTTAAGTTCAGAAGAAATTGAGTTAAAGTATGTGGAACTAAGAGTTTCGCTCCAGTGATTCTTGAATATAATCATACCATTCACATTTCACACATACTAAGGTTTGGCCTTTCTGATGTCATTGTTTTTCTTGGTGCTGTTTGAAAAGGTTTGGGAGGAGGCTTCCGGTGAGAGTCTTTTGCAGATTCAGCTTCTCATTGCTTTGCGGAATTTTGTGGTTGAACTTGGCTACCAGTCACCTACTTGCTACAATGTGCTATTGCCTATTCTTCATGGTGGAATTGATATAAATAGCCCTGATATACTCAATCTTGTAGAGGATGGCATGCTGGTTAGTTTCCCATGCCTAGTTTTTATTTATTGTGTTGAGTCTTCCATATGCTGCCTTCAGTAGTTAATTGATAATAGCAAATTTAACTGGCATAACCATGCAGTTATGGGAAGCTACACTTTCCCATGCGCCTGCAATGGAGCCTCGACTGCTAGCGTGCTTCCCATGTCTCGTGGAAATCATGGAAAGAAGTTTTGACCACTTGCAGGTTGGATTAATTGTAGTATCCATTATATTATTCATGTATTTAATGCTCAATGCAAGTGGTGTGCCTGTTCTTGTTGTCTTAAGTATAGCTCTTTTGTTCTGCATCTAGTTTCATCAACAGCAAACCTGCAGTTGCTATAATTGGTTGATGAAATTTTGTTGACTTTAATATAATTGCAGGTCGCTGTAAATATCATGGAGGATTACATAATTTTGGGTGGGACTGAATTTCTAAGAATGCATGCTTCCAGCGTTGCCAAAGTTCTTGATCTGATTGTTGGAAATGTTAATGATAGAGGCCTATTATCAACTCTTCCTGTCATTGATATATTAGTACAGGTACCTAATTTAAATTTTCCTGAATCTAATTGTAGCCTTTATCTGATATTTGAACTTGAAACAGCTCTTTATTTTGTTATCTTTTATGACAGTAAGTTCATCATTTATTTCTATGTTATATTAAGGAGGGAAAGAGAGGCTGTGTGCTGATTAAAACTGCAGGCTACAGAAACTTTTGTGCTCTTAAATTTATCCATGTCCATCTCTTGATTTCTGGCAAGTGCCTCGGTAAACACAAATTCTTGCCTGATGCTCTTAGATTATTTGATATATCTATGCTGACTTAATCTTTGGTGCCTCAAAATTATTGCTGTCTGGATTTGTCTTTTTCAATTGAAACATATTTGACCTATCTGGTGGGTCATGGTAATGTTAAACCCCATATGTTAAAATAGCTATTTATGCTGGTATTTCTCTCTTTTTCTCAGCTGAAAAATTGAGTAAATCATGAGGCATCTTCTGGAGTGTGCCCATGTAGTTTTTTTCTAATCAAACATGCCAAAAGAAGAAAAATTGACATCAATCTGTGCTTCACGTTTGTATTTTTTTTTTCCTAAATCATTGCATCACCAATCACATACTTAAAATGCCCTACAACATATATGCAAATTATCTAGACCTTTCTAGTTTAATTATTTCTGCTTGCCAAGTTACATCAGTGGCACAGCCTATGGTTGTTATTGTGTACTGAATCATGAAGAGATAACAGTTTATTTTTGTACTCCTGGCACTTTAACCTTCCATCTTATTGAAATCTATTATCCTGTTGTGTTTATGGAATTTGAAACAGATCCTTGTTATTTTTCATGGATTGCCAACTAGATCTCATATGCACAATCCATATAATGAGTAAAATTTTTGGTTACCATGGCATGTTCTGCCATTAAATGACCATGACCCAGGAATATGTAATTAGTTTATTTCTGTTTAACCTTTGGAGTAATATACTTATTAACTTCCTAACTGTGTCATGCAAAATTATGCTTTCAATAACCACCGAGAATGCTCTGATAGAATTAAAAAAAAAAAAAGGAAAAAAAAATTTACGATGGAAAACACAGACCATTTGGGAAGTTTTTAATTGTGAAAAAATTGTCATTTTTGTAGAGAATTGCTAGAGTACAAAATTGAAGAAAATGTGCTAATTAGTTAAAACTGAAAACCGTTCCCTGTAAAATTGGAATCTGAGCCTTTTGAGAACCTGGAAAACAAGGGACATGCTTGGTTTACATTTTTAATCCCTTTTTCAATTAGTCATTTAAGGGTGATCTTTCCTTCCAATTTTCAAAAAATAATAGCTGGTAATGTATTTTCTTATTTTTCTGAAGAAATGTTTCTGTGATAGACAAAAATATAGATGAAAACTACAGAACTGTTTTCAAAGTTAAAGCAGCCTTGGTTTACCAGGGACTCTAAATTTTTTGTGATGATTCTGGGAGGTTTTTGGTCGTTTTAGCCACTGGAGCTTGTTTGGTAGTTGTGAGTACTCAGCTTTGTGACTGGCCTTTCTCATTTTGCAGTGCTTCCCTGCTGAAGTGCCCCCGCTTATTAGCAGTACTTTGCAAGTAAGTGCAGTTCTTGTGTTAGATTCTTGCAACCTATTATCAGTTAAATGGTTTCTGTTTGGTATGCTTTGGATATCTTTTAACCATTTGTATGTTTTTTTGCTAGAAACTAATCATGATATGTTTAAGTGGAAGAGATGATTTTGAACCTTCCAAGGCAGCTGTTAAAGCATCTGCATCTGCAATTCTAGCAAGGATTTTGGTGATGAACACCAACTACCTTGCCCAATTGACAGCAGAACCATCACTTTCATCGCTTCTCCAGCAGGCAGACATTTCAATTGAGGAAAATATACTTCTTTGTTTGGTTGACATATGGCTTGACAAGGTCAGTAAATCATGCTTTCATTTCAAAGATGCTTTGACTGATTTTGATGTTTGTCCTTTTCTAATTTGTTAAATTATTTTAGTTTCTATGCACACATCCATTGTGGTGTATTTTGCAAGTAAATAGTTTCAAATGATGGTTAGACATTCCCATGCATAGACTGCTATAATTAACTGCAACTCATGCCATCTCTAGAAGTGAGGAAATCAATGTGCTGAATCTGCCATTGATATATACTCCAGCATAATGCTTTTCTAGTGTTCATGGCCAGCGTGCCTCGCTGCGTTAACTTTGTCTTCGTTTTAATATTATTGTACAGATAGATAATGCATCTTCTGATCAGAAAAAGACATTTGGGTTAGCACTTTCAATAATTTTGACACTAAGACTGCCTCAAGTCGTTGATAAACTTGATCAGATCCTCAGGTGCAGTTTCAAATTTGAATTTTGGTATCATTTGCTACAACTGCTTTCAATGACCTACACCTGCTTCATGAGCTTTAATTCATGCAGTGTATGTACAAGTGTAATTTTGGGTGCAAATGACGATTTAACGGAGGAAGAGTCAAGGTTACCTCCCTTGTACAATCCAATTTGATTTGGTGTTTGCTTGGTTTTTCTAGTCTCTTGACTTGTTCTTAACCTTCCTATAATAATTGCAGTGGTGATAACATGAGCTCCAGCAAGTTTCATGGTGAAGGCATAATTCCAAGTAGAGAGTACAGGAAAAGACAGGTTAACATTCTTCTGTTTTACCTGAGGCTCTGAATTTCAATGATGAAATCTGTGACCATGTGTGATAATTTCTCCAACATGTTCTTCTCCAGATTAAATTTTCAGATCCTATAAAACGATGGTCTTTGGAGAACTCAGTAAGAGAGAATCTTCAAACATGTGCTACTCTTCATGGAGAATCTTTTAATTCTGCTATTAGTAGAATGCATCCAGCAGCATTTGCACAGTTGAAACAGGCTTTGAAGATGCCATAGACAGGAATAGTACTCTTTCCTTTTTGCGTAGTGGTCACGTATCAGGGCCCCCTCAATTTTTTTTGCCCCATAGTGAGAAGACATAGGGTAAGTTCTTGCTCCCTTTTGATGCAGAGGCCATTTTTCATCGTCTGGCATTCATTTAGCGTTTCTATCCGAGTTGGAAATTCTAGTGGCGGCAGGCGGCATCTAGAATTTTGCTGGCTTGCGTCTAACTATGCAACTTGTTTGTTACTCCAGGTGATGTATTGGTGGATTGGATTTGTGGTTTGACATTCTTCGTGTTATTTCTTTGTAAGAATGAACTGGGTGGTTGCTTTACAACATCTACATTTCAACTTTCATTTGTATACGCCCCCTTTGGCAACAGGAAAATCTGTAAATAGCTTGCTGCTCCTTTCTTGTTCCAGATTTTCAAGGCACAAGGGTCGCAGCATTGAGGTCGTAGGTTTTTGTCACGACTCTACAAATGAAAAGAAGATCTTATAGAATTGAAGAAAAGATGTACATTGTGCTGTTGAGTTGGAATTCGTTACCTGTTTTTGTTCGCATGCCAATCCCATGTACTGCTTATGAACTCGAATGTTTGAAAAATATGTTCAGAAATGAGTGTTTATACGTAAATATCTTGGGAAAAATGCAAATGGACAAGAAAGATGGATGATCATTTATATTTCCTATTGACATTTATGCTCTTAAACTGTGTTAATCCTCCCTAACCTGCTTCTTTCTCCACTTCTTTTTCTTTAGCAGGCCTGAGGTTTTAATACCCTCCCATGTTGAGTTTTGATACTACCATGGTGCAGCCCCCGAGAGTCTGGGTGAGGCTGAACCTGGCGCCAAAGACCCAAAAGTGCCAGTCAGCTGCAAAATCAAACTGCACCTGGGGCTAAGTAAGAATCTATACCCCCATATCACTCACTCAAATCCATCCATTGATTGCTTAGGTGATTTGTGTCCTCTGATCGAACTTGAAACATTCCGGCAGTCTTTGATACCAGGTCATTAATTGAAAAAAAAAATATGTGACACATCACACGAGTGATCTTGGTTGTTGCTTCACAAAAAGAAAAATCATCTTGATTTTCACACGCATACGGGTGTTGAGATAATTAAGATTTTTGAATACATAGAAAAAAAAAAAAAACAAGGAATTCTTGTTTTTTATAAATAACAAAGGTTTGAGCTGTGATTTAATATTTTTAATTATTAAAAAATCTAATTAATTTCAGAATCTAGATAAGATGATTATTTTTTTATACATTGAATAATATTATTATTAGTACAATATTGTTTATTTCTTTGAAAATTATTAAGGCAGTTTGTGTTTTTATTCTAATCATTAGTTTGTTTATTAGTTAAAGTAATTTCACTCCATTAGTGAATCATGATTTTATAGGGCAAAGCCTAAGCATGTTTTTTGCATTTTATTTTTTTTAATACCGAGAATATTTTATGTATAAGTTTTTAATTCTCAATATTAAAAATAAAAATAAATAAATTTTTTTTATTATTTTTGAAATTTAGGTAAGCCCTCATGGCTTTAATAAACTTGTTATTAAATTCATAATGTATACAAAATATAAAAATTGTTTTTTTTTATTATTATTATTTTTAAAGAAAAAATGCTAAATAATACAATGTATTTTTTTTTCATATTTTTGTATTAAAATGGAAACAAGATTTTTTTTTTTTGATACTTGACCACATGCAATTTAAATATAAATGTATTTTTTATTGAAGAATTTTTTGTTGTTTTAATATTTTCTAACAAAAAAAGATTTATTTAATATTGGGAAAAACACCTTACATATAAGTTTATAATCTCAAATATTAAATATTAAAGGGTAAAAAAAATAACATAAAAGATTGACCCAAAATAATTGCAAAATTATTCTTTAAAAATTTGAGATTTAATTGATATTTAAATAAGATTATGTTTGGTAAAACACAAAAAAAACAATAAAAGTACAAGGCTACTGAAAAAATGTTAGGACATGTTTTGCCAAACATAATTTTAAAGACTATAAAACATATTTTTTTTTTAAATCTTGTCAAACATAGTCTTAAAGCTTAAAAGGATCAAGCTTGTTAACATGGACTAAGCTTTCCTAGCCTTAGCTAAAAACCAAGAACACAACCCATGCTCATAAAAAATAAATAACAAAGATCAAATGAATATTTTGGTTGAATTTTACCAAGAACATAATGAAAATCAATATAAACCCAGAAACCTAATTGAAGTACATCAAATAATAGGATATAAAAAGATAAAACATAGAGAATCAAAGTATTATAAGGCATCAAATATTAAAAATAGATTATGAGATGCATGAATCAAAAGTTAAAAAAAAATTTATTTATTAAAAGCTTGGTTTATTTATTCATTAAACAAGAAGAATGATAATATATAAATATAGACTTTGATTTGAGCTCACAAGAAAGGCTAAAATACCATATATATATATATATATATATATATATATATATATATATATATATATATATATATATATATATATAAAAGCTATGAACATTCAAATGAAAATCTAGAAAACCATAAAAAACTAACTAAACTTATAAATGACTAAAAATCTTAAATGTGACCTAAATCTTCCTAGCACAACTCAAACATGTCTATTATAATTTTACTTGAAATATAAAAAACTCAAGAAAATTAAGAAACTGCAACCATGATCCAAATCAAATCACATAAAAAAATTAGAAACGCATCTTTTCAACCATAAACATCATAACATTGATTTAACATGTGTTTTCAATCAATCTTAACACTAAAACAACTTGATTAAATCCAGTATCTTGTCAAGAATAGTCTATAGTTATAGTTTTGGTAAATTATTTATCAATACATATAATCAACTCAAATTCAAATGATTAAACAAAATTTCAAAACATTATAGATCCTACTTAAACACATTAATAACAAGATAGTAACAGTCATGAAAACATCAAACTATGTATTTAAATCTTCTCTAAAATATATTTTGCTATTAAAACACATACATAACTTTGAATCTAACAAATAATCACTACAAATAAACAATAAACATTAAAATATGAATTTAATAGGGGTTAAATGAGGGGTGTGCCTACACCCTCTTACGAGATTCAGTTTATACTTTTTTCCACAATGTTGTCCTTTTTCTTTGGAATTTCTTGTCTCTTTCTTTTTATTCCTAGCCCTTAATCCTTGGTTTGTGTGTTCTTCTTCCGTTCTTCTTCGTCCAACCTTTTGCACCCTATTTTTCAAGTATTTTCACTATAAAAAACCTGGATCTTTTATTTCTCTCTATAATTTTATTGTTTTTTATCCTTCCCTCTTATTTAAAAACATCATTTTTTATAAGAAAAAAAAAAAACCAGGAGATTACAAAACCTTGGTGTTTTTTTAGAATCTAGGTGGCAATGCCATTTTCCTCTCTTCGATAATATATTCTCAAAGATTATGAGTGTGAATCCTAAAAGGAGAAAGTACCTTCAAAAACTTATTTTTATTTTTATGGGTGTTTTCTTTTTCATCAAGGTTGATTGTGTAAGGTATTGTGTTAAAATTATTGTGGAACTTAGAATGTCAGTGTGCCATTAACATACTTGAATCATATAAAGAGGGTGTAAAACTATCATTAAAAACAAATGACATTTGATTTGAAGATTGGTTCCTCATCAGTTTAGATTTGTTCAACACAATGGACGCTAATTGAGAACAAGATGTTGATTTAGTCAAGCTAAATAGAGTGTAAACGTTTGATGTAAATGGATGAAATTTATAGGTAAAGAATTTATTAGTAGTTTGGTGTCAATTATAGAGGTTGTTAGAAACGACATATTCATTTTTTTAAAGATGACTTCTTAATTAGCTTTTTGGGTGAAGAAGAGGAAGAACATTGACTAAACGACATGTCATTTGATTTTTTCATTGAATTTCAATTGACAAGTCGCTCGTTACTAAACCTTGAAAATTAGAGTTTTTAATTAGGATTTTTTATCTTTCTATTTTTCCCTTGTACTTGCATCCTTGTAAATATTGATTGGAATCTTTTAATTTATGAATCTCTTACATCTTAGTCTTTGTAACTTTTTTTAATTTGATCCTTAATCAACCTTCAAACTTTGAATCTCTTTTAATTAAGCCCTGGTTGCACCAATTAGGATCTCCAAAGTTCAATTGGGTCTTTAATTTTTCAATTATTGCAAATTAATCCAAGTTAGGCCTCCTTTAATTGAGTTCTTGATTAAGTTAACTAAACCTATTAAAAGTTTGGTCAAAGCTCCGCTTGCTCTGGTAAATTTTAATTTTAGTCAAATTAAATTTAAACCTTAAACTTTACTTTAATTAAGTCCTTATTTAAATCAATTAAGCCCTTTAAAAATTTAGCTAAATCATTAAGCTTGATTAATTCTTTCTAATTTTAACTATCCTTGTTGAACTCAAAAACTCATCTATTTGTATCCTAAAAATATTTTTTAATTTTGAATTTATAATTTTTTTGGATTTTTTATCATTTCAAAAAAATATTTTTTACATGAAAGAATTTTATGATTTATGCATGAAAATGGAAAGAAAACGATTGCTATGGCAACAGGATGTTTTCTGCTTTATAATCGGAGGTCAAAACGCCAGCATCATCTCGTAAATGCGACCTCTAAAAGCATTAGAAAGAACAGATGAAAACACGGTTTGGGAGAAGAAACAAGATGACCTTGCAAGCACACGTTCAGTCCATGGACCCAGGTTTCTGCAAAGGAAAATGATCTGTGACAAAATCTATTAACAATGATCCTATTTGACCAACAGGCAAACCAAAGCCAGCTGTCATCCACGGTTCCAACACAACCGGTGAACCGAATACATAAACTGAAACCCAAGCAGCTGACAACCAGTGAACCGAATACATAAACTGAAACCCAAGCAGCTGAGCTCCCTTTCATTTCTCTATGCAGACGAAGCAGGCTCGTCCTTCTTTTCTACCTCTGCCTTCACTTTATCGTCTGTAGTTTTGCTAACCTCTTTGGCCGCAACAGGTACCTCTTCCTTTTCTTTTCTTCCTTTTTACTATCCTCGACACTCAACTTCTCAACGAGTCCAGCAGCATCTGCAGCATCTTTACTCTCCGCTTTCTCTCTCTGAGTCTCAGCCACCTCTTCAACAGTCTCCTTGAAGGTCTTGCAATCTAATAAAAACCAAATCATCAAAGATATCACAAACCTACGCTCCAGAAATAACTTGCTTCATACACGAGAGAGAGAGAGAGAGAGAGACAATTGCATAATTAATTATGTTTCTAGATCAACATAAGCAGAGATCAGCTTCACCACGGTTCAGAAGTATGTCAACAAAAATGTAAGACAAAACCAAAGAGAAAAATGATGTGATATCAAGGGTGTGTTACTGAAAAACAGATTTCATTTGTTGAAAAAGACAAGTATTTTTTATTTTATTTGTTGAAAAAAATAAAAAATACATCAAGACTACTAGTAGTTTTCATAAAAAAAAAAAAAAAACCATAATTTATAATAGTCATATTAATATCTAGTATTTGTGATAATCTAATTGTAGAATATTAACTTTATTTCTTTCAAATTAAAACTTATCATGGAAATATTATATTAACTCAAAAAAATATTTGTATTAGATTTATAATAAAAATTTATGACTAACCACAAATGAAAGTGTAAGAAAAAATATTTAATATTTTACATTGCTAAAAAGTATTTGCATGTATATAAATGGGGAAAAAATTTATTTTTCATGTCTTTTCTTTATTTGAAAAATAATGGAAAACTTGTAAGGAAAATTGTGGAGAACCAAACTCAATATGAATTTGAAAAATTGAAAAACTAATTTTCAAGTTTTTTGAATTGAAAAACATTGAATTTGAACAGGAAGTTTCAATTTATTTTTTTTTACTTCAATTTTTCATAAAATTAAAGCATTATTATGTTTTTGAACAACTCCTAAGACTTCTAGCATTTCTTTGAAAACTCAGCATCACATTTCTCACTACAAGTTACCAAGTACTTATAAAGGGAGAAAAAAAAAGGACGATATTACTGATTAAATTCCTACCAAACAACACCTTTTCAGCATTTCCACAATTTTACTCTGAGCGTGTTAAAGAACTTCAGTGATACAAGTATTTACCATATGAAGCCACAAACACAGGAAGTACTCAATTTATTATCACGCAATCGTTAAAAACTTAAGAAGGAAACAAATCTTCAAATTGATGAAAAGCAGGGGAAAACTGCAGCTTCGAGAAGTTTTTTTTAAAAAGAGCATTTTTGCAAGAAATTGCGCAATATCAAGTCTAAACTAATATAAGTCATGTCTATCAAACTTCTTATATAATCAAAATCAGATTTAATGAGTTCAATCACTGTTTTATAACAAGATTAATTGCTTGAAATGCATTACGATGTTTATTGAGTGTTATATTTAATTGAACTACATTATTTGAGATATTGAAGTTGTGCTTGAAATCCAAAAGTGCCGAGCCCATATATCATACTCAATCCCTTGGGTGACCAAACTTGCTAATCAACTACATAGCCATGCCCATATATCACCTAAAATGCTCTTAAGTCAAAGACAATCAACACGGAACCTCTTTGCAGCCAAACCCACCAGGCAAAATACACATCCAAAAACAAGTTTGAGTTCACTCATTGTTTCAGTTACATGAATTTACCAAGACACATATGGCTACGAAGAAACTCTAATTATGCTTTCATTTCCCTTCCTCTCTCAGGCATTAAACATCAATTAGTTTCTGCTGAGCCATTATTATATAAACCATAAAGCACGTCTAAAAAACTTTCCTAGTTTGGAAATATTAAATGTTAATCAACATTCAAATTTGAAAAGACGGCAATGGCGACAGTCAAAAACCCTAAACTTCTACGAATTATGACGCAGTAAAGCATGAAAGAAGACATTCTCGACACCAGAAGATAATGCAAATAAAAGCAGATCAAAGAGTAACTGATACAAAAAAGCACGTACTTTCAACTGAAGGAAATCTTATGCAGAAAAGCTCATCCTTCAATTCCCCATCAGCAAAATCAGCAGCATGCCACAGACATGATTTGTCATTTCCTTGATGCTCTTGCACATTGATTGTCGGCAGAACTGAAATGCAACATCCATGCAACACAATAAGGCAAATACTTACCAAAAAACAAACATCACAGGAGAAAAAAAAACGACAGCCCATGTCCTATTTCTACGAATTAAAACCATCAAGAAATTGAAGAGTAAATTAGAGATGATTTAACAAGAAAGACATGCAAACCTAGATGGTTTGCGCAGATCTTGAGAGTCTTAGATTGGCGAAAAACAAGACGAACTTTGGCAGATTCTTTATGTTTCAAAAGCTTCACAGTCCCAACTCCTCTCTCTTTCCACTGATTCCCTTCTTTATCAAATCTATACAACTTCGCCTTCCTAAAAAAAAACCCATCATAAACCATTCACATTTTACTCAAAAAAATAAAAAAATAAACCAAAAACGTACAGATCAAGGATGGCATCTTCATCTTCCTCGCCAGTAGTAACAGCGACTTCTTCCAGCTTCACGATAGGTGCAACTTGAGCTCCAGTATCTTCATCCTCCGCTGCTCTAGTTGAAGTTGCATTCTCTTCTTCTCTTTCTTTGGTACTGTGTTCTGGCTCGCCTGCAGCTGTGGCGGAGATACTGCTTGCCATTTTTCAGATGGAGAGGGAATTTGAAGGATGATTTTTATTATAATTTTTAGGGGTTGGGGAGCGGAGCCGTAAGAGAAAGGCGGATGGGTGGGTGGGTGTCTGCCTGTGCACTGCACCCTTGCTGTGAAAAGAGGAGTGAGGATTGCGGCATTGCATGCGACGTGGGTCCAGTTTTATTACCTTCTCTTTTGCGCTTGACAAGTGTAAGACTATTTTGGTAATGTGCTTTCCTTCCTTTTTTTTTTTTTTTTTTTTAAGATAGATATTTTTACCCTGTTTCGTAATTTGATTCGTGGCTACTTAGATCTTTCGTAGCGGGCTGAAAAAAACATTGATATAAAAAAAATTCAAACCTCAAGTTACTGTGGTAATTTAAATAATATAAATAAATATATAATAAAAAAAAGAGAGATTTGAACCCATGAAATAATTAAAAAACCAAATACTAACCTAATAAAAGGTAAAAGTAATAAAATAAAACAAAACTTAAAAAAAAAAATCAGCTTTAAAAAAACAAAAAAGGTAAATATAAATATATCTTTTAAATCTGATTTAATTTTTAAAATTTACAACTTGTTAAATTCTGAATTCAAGTTCAATTTAAAAACTTAACTCTCAATCAATTTAATTTTAAATAATAAAATTATTAAAAAAACTCATAAAAATAAAAAAAAAATAGCAAAAACAATAATAAGGGTAGGTTTTGAGAGACAGGAGAGAAAAAAAATTCAAAGATGGAATTTGAAAAAAAAAATTACACCCAGAAAATCAAATAACAATTAAAAAATTAAATTTAAAGATCAAATTGGAATGATTAAAAAATCATGCTAACTATTTATCTGCAATGCACATGGTCACATAGGATCAATCGCAAGAGCTTTTAAAAGCTAAGTGTGATTTACTTAATTAAGCATTATAAAACCTAACTTTAACTATGACGGAGTGGGTGTATCAATTCAAAAGGTTAGGATTGATGTCTGATGCGTTAATTTTATTAAATTTTTATTTATTTATTTAGTTTTTGTTTGATTCTTCAGAATATATATATAGTTGTTACACACATAACAGATCTAACATTCGTGGACTTGATAATATATTAAGTTCAAGATAATATGGGTGTAACACACTTGCCAAATCCAAAACGTTTGGACTTGACAGTCAGTCAAGTCTAAGGTAGGAATATATTGGACTTAATAGTCAGCCAAATTTAAGATAATACGGGTCTGAAATACATGTCAGACCCAATATACTTGCACGTAACAATCAACCAAGTCTAAAGTAACGTTGGTCTGACATGCATGTCAGACCCAAGGTGTTTGGTACTTAGCAAGACCAAAATAGCATGGGTCTGGCATTTAAACTTGATAATCATCAAGTTTAAGATAATGATTATCCTTCTTTGGCATGACCAACCTCTTTTAGATCTATTCTCATAAAAGAACCTAATTTCTATATGCTTAGTTATACTTGATAGTTTAATCTTCCTTTACTGTTAGCATTATTATGAAGGTAACTGAAAGGTATGTGCATTTTCGGTGCCCTAAGGGTGATAAAAACTGGATCTAGATATCATGGGCACATGAACTAATCCAAGTGATTAACTATTCCACTTCTCCACTTTTGGATGAACACCTAAAACAGGGGCGATACGGGAAAGGTGAGTCGTGGCGAGGCATATGCAAGAAAAAATCGAATTGGGATCACTGTCTAGACACTATATTAAATCATCTCAACCGACAAGAGGTACAAAGAGGTGAATGGAGTAGCAAAACTGAACAAAATGGGCACATGTATATAGAGATACATTCCTAGACGGCGGTGGCCCCATTTGTAGTTGCATCCATGGGTTCAGCTTCTGTTGACTCCTCAGCTTTTTCGCCTGCTTTCTTAGCTGCAAAATTCAAGAAAAATTGAATTCGTATGTCACCAATATTCATGCTCAACGATGAGTTGTGTGTCCACTACGAATTATGCATTTGTATGCTCACCTTTCTTCTTTTTCCCACCACCCTTCTTCTTTGTCTTTGTACCCAAAGCTAGCCATGCCTTGATTTCAGGATCATCTATCGTTTTTGTAGGCTGCAACTCTTGCAGAGTATGCGATGTGATCCGATCTGATCCATTTGGCATTAGCAATACTGTGAACTTGATATGAGCAACGCAATCACCTGCAACATAATCAACCACAAGTCCCCAAATAAGCGCAGTTGCTAGAGCCCATAACTAAAAAACACTACTAAGGAAGAATGCAGTGAAACAAAGATACAAGGCAACTCTTACCGGGCTTTTCATGAAGAACTGGATATGGCTGCAGTAGATCATGATTCATACATTCGACTAATCCCAGCCGAGCCCTTTTCTCTTCGAGGGCTCTATTGCAAAGAAAACACAAACATGAATCTAAATTAAAGGAATAGAGGAATAAGAACAACAAAACAATTGAGTGATAGTGTAGGAAATACAAACCTTGCAGAGAATGGCATGATGGGAAATTTCTGATTGATTTCGCTGAAAATGAATCTGGAAGATTTCATCTTCAGGTGATAATTCTTATCTACAGCTCTCTTGTAAATTGTAGTTGTCTTCTCATCCAACAGCTTTGGCTGCAAATCAAACATAAATTTGAGCATACAAGAGCACAGAATTAGCAACAATGAAGTATGAGTCGTTTCATGAGTGGTGCAGTTATTACCTTGCCTTCTCCTGTACTTGTAATGATATCCACTGCATACACTTCATTTTCCTCAAATTCTGCATCATCAACTCTTGTGTCTGGATTAGAGACACTCAGAATTACCTTGTTTCCATCTATCACAAACTGCTTCAGCTGGTGGCTAAGGACACCCTCAACAATTTTGCAGTCATAAGCAGCAGCAACTTTCTGAATTGCTTCAGTTACATCTTTATTCTGCAGAAAAAGGAAATTCAATGAACAAAAAGATTGAGCAGAAAAATATCAGTAATCAGGAGGAGCAGATTTGCCAATTCAGATTTTAACCTTCCACATATCAAAATCTATTCAGTTTTATTACCTGTATTTTTATATTTATTTTGAAATATTTTGATAAAATGATAAATCCAAAACAAATCATATTAAAATATATGCAATTTTGTTTTCACTACAAATTGGACAAGACAGAATAACAAGAGCCTCAAAAATTTGCAATGGAAGAAAGAAAAGCAAGAAAAACTCTCAACAAAAGAAAAGAAGACAAAAGACATATAGGCTAAGGATGATTGAACATAAACCAACAATTGATAAAAAGGGTCCCAAACAATCAACAGTAGCCAGATTCAATATAGGCAACAGGAAAAGCAGTAAATTGATATTTAGCATCAATAAACTCGGCGAAGTTGCCTTTCTCTACACCTATGAATGTGCACAGCTAACACCATCTCACCTTTGAAGGAAAGCCCAGCTGGGAAAACACGGGAAAAAAAATGAACCCAGGAAAAATTAAAAATAAAAAGAAACTAATTCTGCCCTATCAGAGTAACTATGACATAAAAGCCTCACTTGGATGATGGTCCATGGCTTTTGAAATATATTCATCATTTAGGGGCAATACATTTTCAAAGATAACTCGGCGAAGTCAGATGCTTCTTTCAAAACAGCAACAAAAGGCTGAGTAAAGTAGGGGAAAAGGCAACATAAAAACACAAGGAGTTCTGAATCAACCTGTTGTGCAAGATACACCATGGGGATAACTTGCAGACATGCAAAAGTACTCCTGTTTTGAAAGAGACCATAAAAAGAACAAAATGATACACTATCAGTGTAACTATGACTATAAGATGCTTCATTGGACTTCAATCCTTGGCTTATGATAGTTTTCATCATATAGAGATCATCAACTGTGGGATGGTATAAGAAGAGCTGACTCGCCATAAAAACAGGAAAAAAAAAGGAACCACTAAAAGAATCAAAACATAGTGTAGAACAATAATGATTATGGACAAGAGATTCAGTTGCTTGAAGAAAATAATTATCATGAATTGATACCATATTATCGTTAAAAAAATAGCGCAAACCAATATTAAGATGTAGTCCTTTACAAGCAAATGGTATAATCTACATTGATCAACCTGGAGTGATTGAGGACAATCTAATCATATCAGCAACAGGGAAAAGAGGAAATCAACAGGCAATTGATCACCTCGGCAAAGTTGCTAGCTTTTTATTAATTTCATGAATAAATTGCTTCTTGATAATTTTCTAAACTTCAAAAGTTCCATTTTAGCATAAGCTAAAACGAACAACACTACTAAAGTAATATGTTAGAGTGCAGATATTGGCACGTACATGAATCAGGTATAATTTAAATAAATCAACCTAATGCACTCAAGTACAGCCATAATAATATTGGCAACAGGGAAAAGAGGAAATCAATAGGCATGTGATCACCTCGGCAAAGTTGCCATTATTTTAATTTTTTTTCTTGATTAAACTGCTACTTAATAGTTTTCAAAAATTGCTAAAGTTTGTTTTAGCATAAGATCAAGTAAAACCACTACTCTAATAATGTGTTATGGGCGTATAGATGTTGTTCTGTCTAGGAATTACATGTAATCTAAATATATCTAGATTAAAGCAGTAAAGTGCGGCCAAGGCAATATCACAACAGGGAAAATAGCAATTCAACAATAGATCACCTTGGCAGAGTTGCCCATATTCCCAGCTCTTAGTTTTACAGGTGCTGTAGTCAAATCTATTTTGAACTTGTCAAGTAACTCCTTGAAAGACTAATGGGTGAGAACAGATGCAAAACCACCACCACTAAATTGTCTAGTCTAATATGTAAAACCAAAAGACAGAATCACCCAGAAAAAAAAATATCAGGGTCCCTAATGCTTTCTAGGTTGAAATGTCAAAGCAACAAAAATGATACATCCAGAGCTAATTGATTACTGCACAAATATCCTCCCTGTCAGAGTAACTATGACAAAAGCTTCATTTGGACATGGGTCCATAGCTTGTCAAAATAGTTCGTCATTAGGGAACCCAATCTCAAACAAAAAAGGGGATTTCAGTCAATGGCATGAAAAAGAAAACTGTTCGAGTGCAAAACAAGAGACACCTCAAGATGGGTGGAAGTTATGATTAGAAAAGAAGAGATGTTAACAAGAACTAATGAGACAAGAGGGTGCTAATTGATTTAGCAAAATTGTCATGCATAGTAAAAAATTGCAACATGCAAAAACAATTCAATTTCACTGCTAAAAAATTTAACCTTCTCAAGTATAACAAGACAATCAGCGCAAAAAAAAAAAAAACCAGAATACATAAACACACTACTAGAGCACAGACAAATAAATTACCTTCTTTCCAGGCCTTACAAGCCTCAATGCAACTTCAGCGGCAGTGTTGGCTGCTGCAATAACATCAGCTGCCCTACCCGTTACTGGCCCTGACTGAAGAACATGGGTATGTCCAACAACAGCAATAAATCCATCTATATGACATCCCATGTCACTGCACACCAAGAAAACCCAAAACCCATTAACATAAAATATCACAAAAATGAATCCACAACACGAAATGACATTAATATGCTGCTTACATCTTGACAATATCTCCTTCTTCTAAGACTGATTCATCACTAGCAAGTGGAGAAAAATGGCAAACAGTGTTGTTGACAGAAACACAAGTAGGAAAAGCAACTCCCCTTTCAATCTTCTTCTTCACATTCTTATACATATTTCCAGATTGCCTACACATTCACACATAAAAATCAAAGCCCGTTATTTCTTAATCAATTTTATTCCACAAAATAATTATAAATTCAAAGATACAAGGATCATCAAATGTATACTCTCTGATATACGAATCTCCTTTTTCACAAATATCAACAATCTTAGCCTTCGGCTTGCATTCTGATATCGCTAACTGCAATGCCTCTGCCATAATTACCAAAAAATATTAAAACCAACACAAAAATCAATTTTAAACGAAAAATAACATTTCAATTAAAATACATAGGGAAAGAGAGTTAGAGACAAACTGTTGACAATTTCAGCGGCGCTTTTGTATTTGGTGACGACTTCAGGGGAAGTAAGATCCAACTCTCTCTCCTCTCTCTCGTCGTCTGACGACATCGTACTGATTCCTTTTGATATCAATAACCGACTCCTACAACATAAAAAAAATACTACTGCTATTATTAAAAGAAAAATTGATTGGATAAAAAAACGAAGAGAAGATAACTGACGGTGGCGATAATGGATTAGCGGCGGTGGAGGAAATGAGGGAAAGAAGGAGCTAGGGTTTTGAGAGAAAAGAAAAGAAAAGAGAAGCAGTTAAGTTGTATAAAAGGATGGTGAGACGGTGAGGTGGGAGCTCTAGGGTTTTGGTTCTTTGCGGCAGCGCTTGCCTTATATAGGAATTTGCTACACACTCTTGCTTCTGTAAGTAGGGTTTTTTTCCCTGTCTTCCTAGTTTTTTCAAAATATCTTATATTAATTGACCAATGTGCCCTTATTTATTTTTATATTTAGGTATGTAGTCGTATTATCCAAAGTAATAGTGTAGTAATAACGATAATCACAACAACAAAATAATTAACATTTCTGTGCCAAACAGGGTAATGGGAATTTTTTTATAAAATATTATTTTTGTAATTGATTTGATGATAGAAAGTATTTTTAAATTGATTTTGTATGGATTGAGATTAAATATGTGTTTGTTTTTGTACCGATAATGTTTGATATATTGGATAATAATGGTTTTGATATTATAAATTGTTTTGTAAAATTATTTGATGTATTCTTGGACAATACAAAAATTATTTTGTATCTTGTTCAAGGTTTGTTTAATCAATAAAATTTTATCTTATTAAAAGAGATAAGACAAATTTCTTTAATTCTCTACACATGAATTAATCTAATTGATCCAAGTTAATACAATGATAAAAATAATTATCATTATATTTTAAAACCTGACTCAAGGATTGTTTCGGTAAAAGGTTTGTGTCATGGGTGGATTGACTATTAACCTGAGTCAATATAAAAATAAAATAGTTATCATCATAATTTTTAAAACTAACTTAAAGGTCAACCTGAAGCCATGCCCAGGTTACGGGCTGGATTTACCATTGACCCGAGACAATGTAAGAATAAAAATAATTATTATTATAATTTTAAATCCAACTTGAGAGTTTATCAAAACCAAGGTCAGGTCATGTGCTTGGTTGACCATTAATCGAGGTCAGCATAAGGTTAAAAATAATTATTATTATAATTTTTAAAACTCTACTCAGGGGTTGACCCGAGGCAAAGCCGGGGTTGACCATTAACCCGATTCAATATAAGAATAAAAATAATTATTATTATAATTTTAAAATCCAACTAAAATGTCGACCTAAAGCAAAACTTGAGTTATGGGTTAAGATGATTAACCTAGTTTGACCAAAAACAACCAAAGCATACTCGTTTTGACCTATATATGTGTGTGTGTATCTACTGGTTATAGAGTCACGGGTTGATTCGAGTTTATGACCATGTGAGGTCAGATTAACCTTCCTTTTATTTTTTTTAACTTGAACCAGTTTAGATCTCAAATCAACCGAGTCTCTTCTAGTCAATATCTTATAGTGACTATCAAATATAAAATAAAATAAATTATTTAGTCCAATTCAAAGGACACCAAATACAAAACAAAAGAATTTATTTGTCTACTCTAGTCATGTCTAATGTAGTTTTAATCATTCAATATACTAAATACTATTTAATTTTACTTTTAAATAATAAGGATACATTCTCTCTATAGTAATAATAATAATAATAATAATAATAATAATAATAATAAGTAGTAGTAGAAGCAGAAGATTAAGAATATCATTTTTACTTGATTTTTTAACATGAAAAAAATATGGAAATGCCTTTTCTTTTAATGATCGTCATTGTTAATAATAAGATGTAAAGGAATCAATGAATCAACGATGCAGAATACCCAAGTCTTGTCCAATTTAATTTTTTATATATTTTTTAATATAATGATATTAAAAAAAAGATTTATTTTTAATATATTTCAAAAATAATGAAAAAAAATACTTTTTTATTGTCCAAAAAATAAAAAAAAAGTTAACAAGACCATCCTAAATTATCATGCTAGAATTTTTTTTATTGGAAAGAAAAGTTTTCTAGTTATTTATTGTGCTAAATGTAGAAGAACGACATGATCATTAATTGTGCATATAAATATATTTTTATTTGAAACCGTTGTAATTACGTTTGGTTTACGATGAAAAATACAATTAAAAATTAACATAACCTACATTTGCGCACCAAGCTTTATTTAATTTCCCAAATTATTTGCACATGCTCATATGTTTCTGGTTATTTATTTCCCAAAAAAAAAAATGATTCAAAGATGAAAGTATTGTAAATTCGTATCTTACACTGGCTTTGAAACCAACACTATGTCGAGCTTAGGATTTCAAATTAAATTTTAACTTAAAAAATGAGTTAATGTTGTAAATATGTTTTATTATATTATGATTTTTAAAAAAATAACAAAATACGAAGATTCTATTTATATTTTAAAAATAAATTATAAATTATAAATATATATATTTGATAAATTATAAAAAAGTTGTTGATGCTAATTCAAAATATAAAAGTAACATGTTTGCACTACACTACAAATGGGGTTTTAAGTTAATTTATAACGTAAAAGGAATAAAATAATTATGTTATGAATATCTTTTAATGTATCAATTAAGTGACAAAAAAAACTGTTTATGCTTTTATATAAAATAAATAAAAATATGAACTCATAAATTTTAAAAAAATTGTTAACACTAATTAAATATTAATACATAAATTTAATCTTTATAGTAGAAATAAAAGATAAATGTACATGTAAATATTTTACACTCACCATCCTTTTTATTTGAAGTGATTTCATTCATTTTATCTTAGTGAGTAATTTTTTGTTGATAATAACAAATTATTTTTATTTTTTATAAAATCTTTATTAAAATACAACTAATTCATATAAAATATCAGAGTAAACAAACTCATGGAAAATCAAAATAATATCTTTAAAATATCATGCAGCTAAAAAAAATATAAAAAGTCAATTATTATTTGAAAAATCAAAATTAATTCAATTTGTGTAAAAAAGAAGAGAGCGGGCATGAAACACAATTTAAATGGAAACAATTAATAAAAAAAAAAAAAAGAGGTTAGGCGTTGATGGGTGAAGCCCACATGCCTAACCTAAATACAAAAGCTTGAGTGTGCCTGTTTTTTCTTTTTTAGTAGGAGTGAATGATGTGTCCACTCCTACTTTTTTTCTTTTAAAAATATAAATAAAGCGATAAGTTGCTTACAGAGGTGAGCGATATATCACCTACTGTGACTTTTTTTCATCACCTTTGGTGATCTAAAAAATAGGGTCTAATTTTTGGACCCTTAAAACACAATTTCAATGTATTTTTACATGAAAAAACATCAAAACCATTGCCGTGCCTCCGCGTGTGTGCATCGTCAAGTGATGGTGGCAGGTCTGCCTCATGAAAGGTGGTGTGTTGAAAGGAGAGGATTTTGAATTTAATCAATAAATTATGATTATAAGTTTCAAGAGTCGCCACCTATTATTAAAACTACTTGAAAACCTATGGTCTACAAGAGTTCGGGTAAGAGATTGATTGTGCAAGAAAAAGACGATCACCCCTAGTGCACCCTATCCAAGATAAACTGTCTTGTTGTTTGATTGTTTTTTTATGTTGTGTTTTTATCTATTGGTTTGTCTAAAATTCGAGGTAGATCTTTTTTTATGAAGAAATCTATATCTTATCAGGTTAAATCTTAAACATTATAAGATCTAAATTTTAGCATCGCTTATTTCTTTGTACCTTTAATACTTGAAGATATACTCTACTATATAGTTTAACACCCCCAAATATTAAAGTCTATAGTTAAACCTTAACACTTTAAATATAAAATAAACAAAATTATTGACGAAGGGTTTTTGACATTTTAGTCAAATCCTAACGGATAATCATAAATTAGTTACAATACCATTTTTTTAATTTTAAAACATGAGAAATATGCATTTTTGTTTGTGTTTATAAAAAGTATGCTTAGAAAACTTTTAGGATTTGACCAAATCCTAACGGATAATCATAAATTAATTATAATACCCTTTTTTTCATTTTAAAACATGAGAAAAATACAATTTTGTTTGTTTTATAAAAAGTATGCTTAGAAAACTTTCAGGATTTGGCCGTATGAACGAAAATAAAATATTTTTTGTTGATTTTGAAATGAAAATTTATTTTTAAAAAAATTTTGAATTTGTTTTTGAAATTTTGAAGGAAACCAAATATTTTTAATACCGAATCTGTATCTTACTATTAACCCGATATTATGCAAAATTGATAAAAAAACATGCGAGAAGATCACAAATTTTTTGAAAGGGCTTTTGATTTTATTTTATTATTTTTTTGTTTTATTGATTTATAATATTATTATATTGGGTTTGGCCAGCCTAAACATCTAGGCTAGACCCATCAAGTTCAAGTTGGGCTGATAAAGACCCAACAAACCTGCCCTCTATTTTGTAGGGGCCTGGGTTGGGCCAAAATAGGTTCAGCCTAGACCCACATGGTCACTGGCCTGGCTTAGCAACTGTGTTAATTAATTTAGTTGTTGCATGTAGAATTCATTCTGCATGCAACAACTGAGACATAGGGAATAATAATAATAATAATAATAATAAAAGGTTACATGGGCTAAGGGGTGTTGCTGGCTATGCATAGTGGTGGAGGCTACCACTTGTTGTAGTAGAAGATGGCGATCACGGTGGCGTAGAGGTGGCAGCGGCTAAAAAAACAACTGAGAGAGAAGAAAGGTTGGCTGGTGAGAATAATTGGAGGTGGGAGTCTAGTTTATTTAACCCTGTTTATAAAAGGTGGAAGATGGATATTTTGTTTTTAATGGTGTCAAATCCTTGCCCTTAATTAAGACTCGAAAGATCTTAACCGTTGGCTCAAAATGTGTATCATAAACTGTCAATTTTAATAGTTGAAGGCTGTCTGAGTTGGCCCTTTTGAGCTGGTGTCATGACCCATGTGGTCTCAATCAGCCAAAAAGGATTATACCAAGGTGTAGTAAGATATTAGGTGATCATTTTCGTGCAAATTTTATCAAATTTGGTGGAAAGATGAAGCATTAAATGCCTGGCCCATCTTTTTGGTGAAAATTGAAAAAAAAGATGAGCAATAACTAAAATGACACTGTTTTGGTAAAGTTTAATTTAGTCATTTGATTTGTGATTTCTCTCAATTACATCTCTAATTGACCGTAAACTTCAAATTTTATGCAATTTTGCCCCTAACAAACTTCAATTCCAACCCTGAATTTTAGTGCCCTTTTCATTTTAGTGTTTGATCTTGGATTTCTTCAATTTAGCTTCTAATTGACCATTAAACTTTCAAATCTTTTTAATTTCACCCCTGATTTTAATCAATTGAGTACTCATAGTTCGATGTCTTTTGCAAAATGGTCCTTGGCTATGAATTTCTTCAATCTAATCCTTAATTGACCCCAAAACTTTAATTTTCTTGTAATTTAACCCTGATTTGAATTAATTAGCTTAGTAAAAATTAAATTTAGTTTTCTAAAATTAGACAATTTTAGGAGACCAAATTAAGTCATACCCCATTGCCATTTCCCACAACCAATTAGGTAATTAAAAAAAAAACAATTAGCCTAATTTACATGAATTGATGTATTTAAATATGATGTGAAATTTTATTGTTATAAATTATCCAGGTAAAAATTAAAATTATAACTTTTTAATTAAAATAACATATTTTTTAATTAAAATAAAATTTTTACTCGATAGACTTTTAATTCAAGTCCAAATTTGTTTCTAATCAAATATATTTATAACTTTTCTATAAATCAAAAGTTAAAAAAAAATATAAATGAAATTACTAAAATCATATCAAAAGTAATAGATATCATATTTGGATTTAAGAAATAGAAAGATATGTTGTAATTGCCTATCTCAAGACTCATTGAGCCAAACACCTATCTTCATTTATTTAGGGTTGGGGATCACAAATGAAGTTAAAATTTCCAAGGACAACTACTCACATTGCAATATGCAAAGTACTCGAGCTTAAAGTATGATTTGTTTATTTGATGACAGGATGAGTTGTGTCTGGCGACCAAGGAAAATGGGAACTCAGTTTCCTCCACAGCTCCTCATTAAATTACACGATTGCATGATAGCCAGACGTCCATAAGGCCACTCCATCACTTTGTAATGCCGACGTGATCGATGGAGTGGCATAGAAGATATGTCCAATAATGTAATATCGGCTTATTAAAATAATTTAAAAATATTAATTTTAAAAAAAATCAACTTTTTTCAACAGAACTTTTAAAATAGAAAAATAAACACACTTTTAAAATAGAAAAAGAAACAGGACCAAGATGGATTTATGAATTTTGAAGTTTTAACAAAGGGTTAATACAATAGCTGAACTAACATA
Organism: Populus alba; assembly: GCF_005239225.2. NCBI lineage: Eukaryota > Viridiplantae > Streptophyta > Magnoliopsida > Malpighiales > Salicaceae > Populus > Populus alba. The sequence continues at coordinate 13,551,508 of NC_133299.1, read as the reverse complement.
TATGGAATCCAAACTCCCGTTACCTTTCTTGCAAGCTCTGCAAGAATACCATCAAAATACAATCTCATTTATTGGTAAAACGACAATAGAATTTTACAAGGTCATGGGCTCATGGCCACGACAAGTTGCAGCTAAGGGTGACCTTAAGCAAACAACTCACACATTTCCTTTTTCAAACAAGTAAAAAGAGAGCTTACGAACTCATTATCAAGCCAAGATACTTCTGAGAGTTTATAAAGCAAGCAAGGTTGCATATGGCTACATGAAAGAAAGGTGTTCCCAACATGACATGTAAAAGGGATGCAATAGCTTCTAACGCAGCATAAAATGGAATGCACTCACCAAAACTGAAACTTCCATTCGTATACTAAGAAGGCAATTTAGCCAAAAGATATCGTTATGTGCCAACATGATCAAGCTAAAAGATTTTGTTAAACTTAGAGGCGCTTTGTATGACTCTCCGTCATCCCCAAGCACTTCAAATTGTTGATAATGTATCCTAAGCAAATTTCATTTAGAAAAGCCAAACCAACTCAAGAAGGAAAAGTTAGGAATTTATGAATTTATGCTCGCAGTGGACTTCAAAACTAGATTAAGCAAAACAATACAAGCAATACCATCAAAGATGCATTGTCTGGATATCTCCTCTCATAAAGACCGGTAGTTTTGCCAGGTAAAGTTCACATAATGGCCTAATCAGGTGGTATTCTCATAAGCCTAGGCAGTGATCCCTTTCCACAAGGCAAGACACCCCTCCTCAGCATAGATTGTTGTGATAGCATGAGCTAAGCCTTTGCATTTCAATTCATCCCCTTCTCGGCTTTGAACCATTAGCCTTGTTCTAACAACATCAAATTGGCCTGTGCAAACTGGACCTGGAGTTCCAGAAAGGAAACCAGAAATCATAGACCACTATGGTTGGAGGACTTTCCATCACCTTCATGTTTCTTCCACAAGAACATATCAAAAGCATTTTAGGCTGTGACAATGGCCGCATGCTTTGTCCCGGAAATAGATCAGCTGCACTGCTAATAGGTTGGGATGTGATGAGCAGGCATTAGTGTTGAGTAGATAACAGCAGACATCAAATTAATCGCTAACATGGTTGATTAAAAGGAGGGAAGAAAGGGGAATGACCACGTAGAAAAAGAAATGGAACCAACAAAAATCATTCAAGTAACATGCCAATTGCCACATAAAGCAGCAAGGAATTCAATCATCAAGACTGTAATTAAATGTACATTAATTAGATGCCATGTGGCGATATCATAACCGTATCCTTAGTATAACCATGAGAAGAGAATGTATTGCCCCAAAAACTGTTTTTCTTCAAATACTGATTCCTACAGTTTTTTACTTAATGTGGAAAGAAGATATCCAGTCCGGTTGAAAATTCATAGCTGTTTTTATGTTTCCTATATAGTGATCAATCTCTCAAGTTTGGGAGCAAAACAGTTTCATTAATTATCAACAATTTAAGTTTTATAGTTTAGAAGAACACCAGTAACATAGGGAAAACATGGTATGATACAAGAAACTTCGCAAACAATGAATGAATGCTACCCATGAAGGATTTCAAACTACTAAATACATAATATGTAATAAGTTAAGTGAATGAGAGCCAGGTATGAAACACACAGACCTGCAAATCATTGGAGTTTCAATTTGATTGATAGTTGCATGAACCATTCATGCAATCTGTTGAATGTCTTCCAGAATTTGTGATTCATGATATCTAACTCTTCAATAAGGTGCATTACAATGGAGATGTATCAAAAGGATTTCCATATCCATGCTTGCACATCAATCCTGCTACTTGCTCAACCTTATACCATTGACCACAATTCAAGTAGGCTTTATACAATATCCAAAATGTCTTTTTTGTGCGGGACAAGTTGCAATTCTCCATCTCAATAAGAACACTTTCCATTTCATCCAAGCGCTTTTGTGTTCCATACATGACCATTTTACAGTGAAATAGAGTCCGGATTATTCTCCACCGAGCATATGTTGCACGTTTTATAAAATCTGTCAGCTTATCAACTGCATTGCATCTGAAATAACTTGTGATAATAGCCTGCATAACGCTTACAGTTGATACAGTGGTTCTATGATTAAACGCCTCATTTATTGAGTTCTCCATCCCCTCTAACCTATCTTCTTCAGCATAAAGCTTAATCAACAAAACATTCAACCAAGGTCTATATTCCTTTTCTGGAATCAGCCTCATCAGTGCCTCAATCTTTTGAACTCTTTCTGGTATAGAACTCTTACAATAGGCACATATCATGGCCCTAATCAGTGCTAGTCTCCTGGCATTAACATGGTCTTTTATCAATTCATACACCAGTTCCATCTGTTCCAGATTCCCAGAATGAGCATATCCTCGCAGCATTATTAGGTGGGTGTTAAGATCTGGCTTAACTGGGCCTGCATTCATCATTTGAAAAGTTTTTTCCATACTATCCCACATCCAAGCAGTCACATAACCACTAATTAAATTGTTGTATGTTGTCAAGTTTGGTGAAATACGTGAATCCTCCATTTCCTTGAATATTGCCTCCATTTTATCAACCAGCATCAAGCGGCCAAAGACTGATACAAGAATGTTATATGTTACAACTGAAGGTCTACACTTTACGTCCCTTTTCATCTCCCGAAACAATGATTCACATTTACCAGCAAAACCATTACACATATACGTAGTCATCAGTGCATTATACATGCTGGTCGTCTTAATGCACTTTTTTATAGCCTCATCAAATATCTCAACTGCAAGATCCACGTTCTTATCTGTACCCGCAATCATAATACCCTTGGCATACTCCGCTGCTGTCATAGGAGTATCGTTCTCAGCTTGCGTTCTTTTCCAATTAAAAATCTGCGTAAAAATTATTTACACAAATTCCACACTAAGAAAAGGAAAATGAAGAAGAAGAAAAACAGCAATCCTTTTCCCAAGGGATCAAACAGCAGTGTAAAAAAAAATGTCTACACCAAAATGAGATTGGACCCATCATAGTAAACTAGCTTGCTTCACTCATGCTGTTCATTTTGCTTTAAATGGACCGACAGAGGAGATAAAAGATAGCAAAAGCAAAGATAAATAACAGAAGAACGTTGAATGTCAAAATCAACAACAGCCCAGATAGATAACAATTCCAAATCATACAAAAAACAAATTAGAAGTAAAATTCATTCAGAAATAACTAGATAAATAAATGGAAGCAAAAGGCAACACACCTTGAGGGCTACTTTAGGGGAAGAAAGAAGCAAGAGCTTCAAAAGCTCAAGAAAAGCGGATGAATTGATTAACAAGGAGGGGTCATCTTTTTTTGTCTCTTCCAAAATCTGAAAAACCATGTCAACATTTTGAAGCAGCTCGTCCCTCAAAGAAGAAATCTTGTTGACCAGATCCTCCCTCTTCTTGGATTTGAGGTCGTTATTATTGTTCCTCAGAGAAGAAATCTTGTTGGTCGGATCCTTCCTCTCCTTGGATTTGATGTCGTTATTATTGTTATTACTGCTACTATTATCATTAATAGTGAGCTTGTGTACAAAAAGTCCGATCACGTTGGAAATGAGGTGTTTGGCGGAGGCGGAGGCGGAGGCGGAGGCGGAGGCGGAGGGGGGTGAAGATTGGAAAAATCTGTAAAAGGGGGGCTGGGCGAGGATTGAAGAGGAAGGAGAAGTGGTGATGGTTCTGGGAGTCGGGGAAGGGGAAGGTCTTCGGAGGCAGATAAGCTCTGCGTCTGAGAATTTGAAAAATCTTCGCTTCATTTGGTTGATTGATCTGAGAGAGGAGGTACGAGGGGTAGGATTTTTAGGAAGGTTTTACGAGACCAGACGCAGAGGTAGATATATTGGGAGGTGTTTGGCTACTTTGATTTATCAATTCAAAACTAGTTTCGCGTTTTTTTTTTGGCTCCAGTAGTGTTTGCAAACCCGAATAACTAACAAGATTTTAGCCAGTCATTCGTTTTCATTTTTTCAATCAAAATGATAATAATAATAAAAAAAACTCATTAGTAAATGTATCTTAAATTTTGAGTATTATAAAAGATAAAAATAACTACAATAATTAAAAAAAATTCAGACCGATTTGGAGGTGTAACTTAATAAATAGTTTGGGTTATTAAATTGTTAAATTAATTAATGAGTTCTCAAGTCGACTAAATTACTAGTTAGGTTTACTAAATTAGTTGAATTTAATAAAATAAATATTAAAACTATTTTTAAATCAAGTTCAAATTATAAATTTATTAAATAAATTTGGTATGCTATATCAAATTTAATAATATAATAATTTTTAAGTGGGTTTGGGTGACCAAATATAAGTTCTAAAATTCTATAGAGTGGCCATATTTATATAATAGACTTAGAGCGATGCATGAGAACAATTGTTTATTTGGGTGGTGTATGAATACTGTTTTGAGGTAGAAAAAAATAGAGGAGACAAGATAAAAGTAAAATTGAAATATAATTGTATTGGATAGTAATTTATAAGATAAAGTAATTGTTTTGATATCTTATTTGGTTAGGGTGGATAAAACAAAATAGAATATGAAAAAGTTTGTTTAATTTTTAATATGTATTGTAGCCAAACTTAAACATTCTAAAAAATAATTCAATATTATTTTTTTATTTCAGTTTATATTAAGTATTGAAATTAATAATATTATAATAACTCTAATTATAGGACTAGGACTGACTTCACAAATTAACTCGGGGCTTGAAATAATCCAGAAAAAATAGAGGAAATATTAACTTGATCTAGCCTGGTCAAAAACCGGCTCAATCTGGGATAAAACACGGGTCAAAACCCTGTTGACTTTTTTGGAAAACATATTTTTTTGGTCAACTAGTTGACCCTTCATACTAGCGACTTGAACCTTGTCTCGGGTCAATTCTTGACTCAGGTTTTAAAATTATGATAATAATTATTTTTATTTATGTGTTGACTCGAGTCAACCCGTGTTAACCCTCTCTACCTATGAATTGGGTCTTGTCCCGGTTGACCTTTAAGTCGAATTTTAAAACTAGATAATAACAACTTTTTATCCCTACATTGACATGGGTTAACCTTCTTGATTAATGACTCGGGTTTTGCCTTGAGTTGACCCTCAAATCAAATTTTAAAATTATAATATTAACCATTTTTATTTTATGTCGATCTGAGTCAACCCGGATTGACCCTCCTGACACGTAACTCGGGCCATACCATGAGCCAACCCTCAAGTCGTGTTTTAAAATTATAATAATTATTATCTTTGTCCTTATATTGACATGGATCAATGGTCATCTCCATTTGTGCCCTAAGGCTTGACCCAGATTGACCCTTAAATTAGATTTTAAAATTATGATAATAATCACTTTTAATATAAAGATAAAAGTGGTTATTATCATAATTTTTAAACTTAATTTTATTGGGTTTGCCCTTGAATAGTGACTCGGGCTTTGCCTTGAATCGACCTCCCAGTTGAATTTTAAAACTTTATCCTTACATATCCTAGTTAAATAGTTTTTAAATTGAGAGTTGTTTACAATAATATTTTAGAAATTAAAAAAATAATAAATATTGTCTTTGAATACATATTTGAAAGTACAGAAATTCACTTTAAAATTGTTCTAAAAAACATATTTATTTTTACATTTTTATTTATCTTTTCAACAGTATATATTTCTGACTTTACTATTTTTATCTTTTCTGTTTTTCTATTTCAAAACAGTAATCAAACGCTACCTTGATAACAAAACTTAGTCTCTTGTCTTCTACACTTTCTTGATTAAGTCATGCAGTAACTTGGGATAGATCAATGAATTTGATTTTTTATTATTATTAATGTGAGTGTTCGGGCCAGCTTATACGCACCTCGATTAATCCTGCGAGCTCTGAAGTTAACAACTATATAAGCTTTCAGTTGCTCTAAAATTTATAAGATTCAAACCGGTGATTTTTATAAAATACTTGAAACATAACCAGTTGAATTATATTCTCGAGGGTTAAATCGAATTGCATGAAATTAGCGTAATGTTTTTGCCAAGTGCAACAAAACCCGCAATTGCAAAGTGCAAACATGGGCTGTGCATGAAATTACCACAAAAAATTTTCCAAGTGCCAAAACAAATGATCAATTTATGTAGAGAGATACGCCACCTTTACATAATGGAGCTCACGCAGTTACATATCAGAGTACAACTCCATCAAGCAGGGGAGAAAGCTTTGCAAAAAGATCATGGCTGACATTGACGTTTTGGAGCTAATGGTGATGTTAGACAAACAGCATTACAGAAATTTCTTTTACTTTCTTTTTCCGTTTTTTTTATTAGCAAGTAAACTAGACAGCGAAAAAACTCATCGCTTGAGCTAAAATAATGGACTTGCTCGAGTTTACAAAGCAACTAAGTCTGCAATAGGCTACATGAAAGAAAAGGTTTCGCCTACATGACAAAGTAAAAAGGATACAAAACGATCCGGCTTCTAACGCAGCCAGAAGAACAAAAATGCTGTTGCTTCCATCAACTAACAGAACCCCAAAACTGAGAACTTCCAGTTTCCCTTACAGTCGGAAGGACAGATGATACCCAGAAATCAATAGGTGCCAGTAGGATCAAGCTAAAACACCAGCTTGTAAGTTCAAAACATATTGATGATGTCTTTTAAGTGTTCTTGTAGTGACTCTTCGTTATCCCCAAGCACTTCAAATTATTGATGATGTCTTTTAAGCAACATTCTTTCAAAAAAGACAAACCAACTCAAGAGGAAAAGTTCAGAAATTTATTGATCTTACGCTTGTAATGCATTTCAACACCAGAACAAGCAGAACAAGGAAAACAATACCTATGAAGGTGCAATGTGTAGATGTCTCCTCTCATAAAGACCGATAATTTGGTCAGCTACAGCCCACATAATGGCTTGACCAGGAGGTATTCTCATAAGCCGAGGCAGCAGTCCCTTCCACAAGGCAAGAAGACCTTCCTCAGCATATATTGTTCTGATAGCGTGTACCATGCCTTTGTACTTCAATTCACCCCCTTCTCGGCTTTGAGCCATTAGCCTTGTTTTGACAACATCAAATGGGCCAGTGCAAACTGGACCCGCGGTTCCAGCAAGAAATCCAGATATCATAGACTGCCATGGTTGGAGAACTCTCCCATCACCTTCGTGTTTCTTCCACAAGAGTACATCAAAAGCATTTTTGGCTGTAAACATGGCTGCCTGGTTTGTCCCGTTACGCATGACAGTTGGGGCAGCCCCTGCCCAGAGCCCAAGAACACCTTCTTCACGGATGATTGTACGAGCACAATGTATGGGACCCTTGTACTTCAGAAGCTCGGGACTCAACCCTTTCTGCTGCTGCAGTCTAATTTTTACGACCTGCACCAATCAGAAATCAGATTAAATTCAAAGGCAATCACCTTTCTTCCCTGAAGAGTTTGTATAGATAGCTGCTACATCTGATGTAAATCATATTAAATTCAAAGCTAATCACCTTTTTTTTCCCAGAAGAGGTTGTATAGATAGCTGATACATCATCATACATCAGATGTAGCAGCACCATACAAAAACAGAAATCCTTATGAATAAAAATCCAATTGCTCTATAGCTAAGAGATCAATCTTGGCACAATGGCCAACCATAATACCACATATGCACCGAAATCATGAAAATTATATTTCTTTTTTTAATCCCAATTTCCATTCTAGTCAGCATACTTTCTGAGGATACAAGATTCCTCTGACTGGGTTGCTGCACAGACGAGGCATGTGATTGGTAGCACTTTAGCAGCTAATAAATTAACTCTATTAATGGCTGTCCAGTTCTTTTGTATCAAGGAACAGTGTGTACCTGGGGTAGTGATATTATTTGTAATTTTGCTGGTTAGCAAGTTCCAAGTTGATCAGATGAAAAGTTACCTTGGGAAAAAAGCTTAGTGACCTCATTATATCAGACAAATGTAATTCCATGGAGCCACGGACTGTTCAGTCAACTTTAGATTTTAACATTATTATCCAACTTAAGAGAAAAACATACTGATAGAAGCGAAATTTTAAAGGACAGGGAGCTGAGGCTTGGGGGAGGTGGGATAGGGCATCTAGGTACAACTGCACCAAACCTGAGAGTAAAGTCTCAAACTACAATTGAATCATCGTTTGCTTCCCTTCACACATAAGAGGTCCAAACTCTTCAGGAATCAGTAAAACAAGCTAGCACCAAAAATAAGGATGGGCAAAGCAGAACCTAGGTGGTTGGCCCTCAGTAAATGGATTTCCAAAACTGTACCATTATAAGTTGCACTTTGTGAAATCTACAATCAACAAAAAACAAACTGCAACTCATTTTTTCAGAACAAAAAAGAAGCACCCCGCAACAAATATCATGATCCTGCATGTGTAAATGAATCTTGATTCATCTACTTTCATCATATACTAAGGCAAAATCCCATGTCAAAACACTCCACTTAACTAGATCAAGAGAAGGTCTATTTTTTTTTCTTTCCCCCCATCACTACCCGCATCATGAAATATCCAATATAATTCCTCTTAACACTTCCACTTTCAAAAATCTCCTTGTTGCAGAGCTTCAAAAAGAAAAAGCAAAAACACTCATGTGGTTGCCCACTCAAATATAAAGACTCAAAAGTCCCCTTGAACCCACCCGGTAACTTAAATACTAAACTATTAATAACCCCTCATCTCACAAGCCATACCCCATTGCCATTTCCCACTAAACTAATAAGAACAATACTGGGAAAACCAAGTACTAAAAGCTGAAACATAAGCATCGAAACAAAATCATCCTGAGAAGCAAAATCTCTGAAGAAAAATCAGATTCAAGTACAAGGAACATTCCTTAAACATCAAATTTCACAGTTCTCACTAAAAAAAATCCGCAAACAGGCATTCACTGACCTCAAAAGGAGTAACAATAGCAAGGGCCTCAAGAACTCCAGCACCAAACCCGGACATCAACCTCCCTTGATTACTCAACTTGCCAGTTTCCGAATCCTTAAACGCGGACTGAAACACCGCATTAGACCCCATACGAAGCGTATATTTCAAGGTCAGGTGAGTAGCAAACGGTGTCAGCCCTTTCCATAAAGCCCGGACCCCTTCCGTTCTCACAATCGTCGATCCACAATGGATTATTCCCTTGTAATTCCCACTCCTATCGAGCTGCAATCTTGTCTTGATTACATCAATTGGCTGCAAACAGCTCGCCTCTACAGCCCCTCCTAAAGAGCCTGATATAGCTTTCATGTATGGAGGGATTGTTGGTTTCTTGTCATTTGATGATTCTTGGCTCATGGCTTTGAGATTCGGGAACCAGAGGAGGAGGGGTTTTGCTTGTTGGGTTTCTTGGGGGGTTTTGTTTGCAGCCAATGGAGAAGAAGGCGTGGGCTTTCAAAATTCGAAGGATGAAAAACATGCCCGAAGAGTTTTGTAACTTTTGTTGTCACTGTTTGACTGAGTTTTGACGTGGGTTAAAGGGGTTTATTTTTTTGTCATGGAAAGTAATTAAGCCGTATTTTAATTATACATTTAATTTTTAAATCAGATATCAAACAATATAAAAACACAAAAAAAATAATTTAAAGTAAAAAAAACCATAAAAAATTTCAATTTTTTTAAATATTTTTAAAATGTAAAACAAACATGTTTTTAAATGAATTTGAATTATTGCATGTATCAACTCAATTTTTAACATGTTCAAATTAAATTGGATTGTCTTGGATTCATTTTTATCAATATTATGTTCAGATCTGAGTTATTTATATATATTTGATTTTAATAACTTCAAAGAGTCTGTTTAATGATTAACAAAAACTTGATTGATAATTAAAACTTTGGAATATACAAGAGAAAAATTATTGATTTTTTTAATGCAATAATCTAATATAAATAATGTGTTTTATAATATTGTTTTTTTTTAACTTAATCTAATTAATATATATATTAATAAAAATAATTATTATCGAAATCAATATAAATATACACAGACACACTAAACTCCAATCCAATTTATATAGATGTAAAGATTCACTAATTTAAGATTTTTTTTTATTTTAAATAAAGAAAAAAAACTTAGAAATAGTATTATTTGATGTAACATTCACTTTAAATTAAAAAGTCACTGTCACGGTAAATTTAATATTATAAATGATTTTAAGAAAATAATATATAAAAATAAAAATGTAAACAAAACAAAATGTTTTTCCGTCAATTCTTACAAATACTTGCATGGATCAGGCCATTCTCTTGCCCGGAGAAGAGGGTGCGAAATTAAGAACCTGGCCAGAGAGCGATAGAACAATCTGTACCGTCGAAAACCATTATAGTTTAGTATCGATGGAGAAATTTAAAGACAACCAATTTAATTGAGAGTGTTTCCCGTGTCATACCTGCAAGTTCGTTGAATATTGAAGGCATGAGCATCTCGACCGGCCATGTTTTGTCTTTTAAATTGTTTCTTCTGTGATGGGAGCTTCACATGTTAGCTCAGTAGCCATCCACGTTAGAGAATTCAATGATAATGACCCGATGCCATCGGCTCACGCAAACTTTCCGCTGGGTGTTAAAAGGATGTTTGAGAATGCTTTTCAAAAACATTTCTATAAAAATTTAAAAAATTTTTATTTTATTTTTTGTTTTGAATTAATATGTTTTTAATGTTTTTAAATTATTTTAATGTGCTGATCTCAAAAATAACTTTTAAAAAATAAAAAAAAAATTATTGACATGCTTTTCTAAGTGAATAAGTCTTCGATTGATTACTTGCATTATCACAACTTGCAACTTATATATATAAAGGAAAAATTAAGAAATAATATATGTAAATGAATGCTATATATCTAGTTATTCAACGAAAAAATTCAAAAACATTCAATGTGAATGAAAACTATATATATAGTAATTTCACATAGAAAAAATAAGAAATATTTCATGAGGATGTAGAATATAAAAAAATACATAAAGCAAAGTATCTGAAAATTAACTTTATATTTTTTAGGTTTATTGAAGAAGAAAAAAGTTCAAGTCTCATACGGGTTTGGCTGAGCCAATTATAGACCCAAGTTTTGACCATTTGAAACCCAGACAAGACCTCATGTCAACCTACCGGTCCTGGCTGAGTTTTGTATCTATGGTTTATGGTCAAAGTATGTGTTTTTCAGTCTTCCAATAAAGGTTTGTTTGTTTTTACGTTTTAAAAATAATGTTGTAAAAATTAAATATTTTTAATTTAATTTAAATTAATTATTTTTTGGTATTTTCATATTATTTTAATATGTCAATATCAAAAATATTTTTTTAAAAATAAAAAATATATTTTTTAATATATATATTTTTAAAACAATTTAAAAAATAACAGCGAACTTATAAACTTGCTCGGTGCTGTTTGTTGGGTTATATGAACACCATGGATCCAATCTGGAGACTAGTGTGTTGTGGGCCTGAAGGCTAACATGGCTTCTTGGAAGTCGAGTCATCCTCATCAGGTTTAGTGAAGCAATTGATCACGTGATGTATCTATGCCGAAAAAAGTGCACTTCGCCCTCAGAGCTGGAGCCTGACCTCCCAGGTTCATGATTCATGACCCATAGGGTTTTGGGCTGCTGTTTCTTATGAGTCATGACTCGTGATTTGTATAATGCGTCCAGTGATAAGGATACAGATCCTAGGCCCATCATTGAGGTTCAAAGCAAGCCCGCCACAGCTATGATATTTTACAACGTGATAATTCAAAAGAATTTTTATTTCAATTTATCCAGCCCATTGTATCATTCTGGTAGATGATTATTATTTCCTAACTATTGAAATTCATATTTTATACACTGGCAATGGAAATTGTTTGAAAGTGGCCTGCATTCCCATCTCAAGGCAAGCAAGCTAATGATTTATTTATCTCAAATGAACAAATAATTATTAGTTAATAATTTCTCTTTTTTATTGAAATAATTCTTATGTGAAAAAAACATGGAAGATACATTATTTATTATTATTCTTATTATAATTGTTAACATGAGTGTCTGGGCTAACTTACACATATCTCGACTAATCCCACGAGCCCTAAAGTTAACAATCATGTAAGCCTCCAGTGACCTTGATGTTTGTGAGACTCAAATTGTTGACCTCTAAAGAACAAACCTAGAACATGATTAGTTAAACTATACCCCTCAAAGTTAAGATATATACTTTTTTTATTATTAACATGAGTGTTTGGATCAGTTTACGCGTACCTCAACTAATTTAACGAGTTCTAAAGTTAACGACCATGTAAACTTTCAGTGACCCTAAAATTCGTGGAACTCAAATTGATGATCTTTAGGAAGCAAATCCAAGATCTGATCATTTAAATTATACCACCTTTCAGGTTAAATACACACTTATTGATAGTAAAGGTGGTAGCTTTTTTTAAAATACAAAAAATTTTCTATTTTTTAAAAGCCAATGCATTCACATTTCCTGTTTTAAGAAAAGATAGAGAAATGTTGAAAGAATCGAGAGGACAAGTGACTAGTATTAAGAGGGCGACCACACCATGCCCATGCAATTTTTAATAGGCCTTGGGCGTGGAGTGTTTCTGTTGTTTGTCTTTCCTATAAGAGATTAGGTTTGCTGGTTTTTAAGCTGTTGGTGTAACCCTTAACCCTAGATTTGTTGGTTTTTAAGTTATTGGTGTAACCCTATTGTCTTTCTTTTGAAGTTTGTATAACTATATTCTTCTGCATCTTCGTTTATCACTATTAAAATTTTCCTTGGCATAATACTTGTATTTATCTATCCTACATTCGAACTGTCACGACTTATTATGCAATGGATTTGGTGTCTTTAGTATTGTAGTAGATTTTATAGTTGTAATTTAAGAAAAAACATATTTTAAAAAAGAATTTTTAATTGCTGTTAGTTGTGTGTGTCTAAAATCATGGTTGAAATTACAGTTAAATAAAAAATAGTTAAAAATATTTGGTTAAAATTATTGCTGATAATAAAATAATAAAAAAAACATGTATTTCATTACATAAGTATATGATTATTAATATATAAAAAATATTGCAAAACAATATCAAGGTCCTTGTGGACCATGGACTGAATTTTGATAATAATCTGAAAACACAAACAAAAGATGAAAAAATATGTATATGATAGATAGAAAAATAACACTAAACCAAAACATTAAGTTTGCACAGGCATGGCAAGATGTTTTGAGAACAAGCATGGGATGGGTTTGAAACCATGACTTGTACTACACAATTCGCTTATCGATTCCATGAAAAGAACTGTTTTTTTTTTTTTTTTTGGTTGAGCCTTGGTTCACAAGCAACTTATTGATCCAGAAATCTTGACTATAGTTTCTGAGTTTGACGGTGTCCTACTCTGGTTCTGCGACATCCTGACATGGAAATGCAAATCTTGCCATCTCTTTCTCGCTTCAAGGCGCAATCTATTGTTGCTGGATTGATAACATCAAGCAGAAACACGTTTAAGGCGCGTTTGCTAGCTCACCTTGCCGACGGCGATTTTGTCATGAAGGGAATTAATGGCTAGTTGCCAGAGCAGTCACCAGCAAACCAAGCACGAGAAAAGGTTGCGCGCTTGCCTGAAATACAACGCCGGTGCTTGTGAGATAACTGGCTAAAGCATTTATTCTTGCATGTGAACTCCCCGAGCACCGGAAGCTAAACTACATGTGGACTTGATTGATGTGACGTGAGCTCTAGAACATTACTGAAGAATTTACCACATGCTATTTTGTTAGTTCTGGCTTCCAGATTTTCCTGGTAGTTGTGATTTTTATATGACTACTGGACCCTTCAAGGCCTGACATGATATCTTAGTATTGAATTGCAAGTAACATTTGTCTATCTTTTCTTGGTCATGCTGTGCTATAACATATAGATAAATTGGTTCCAGCAGTTGATTTCCACTTCACACCACAGGAGAATCTCAAAGAACAGAAGTTATAAAGGTAAGACATTCATGGTACCTGATATTTAACATCATACTTCACCGGGTCCTTCAGGAAGTACTGAAACTGCAGCGCACAAATTTTTGCAAGAAAAGATCAGCATAGTGTTCATTCTCTCAACATACTATCATTTCTTATTTCTTTTTTAGAAATGCCACCTACCATTTCAAGGAAGGAAAAAAAGGGACATTAATAAATCATTGAAACTTAATGTTGAATATGTTTAGGGGGATTCTATTGTCACCTAAATAAAATGCAAGCAAAAAAGAAAAGCTTTCAAGCATAGGTACTTCTTATAGGGCTTCACAACCCCTTGCATATGTGCTTAGTTGAAGGTCAAGCTATGTCCCTCCAATCCTGAAGACATCTAAGATTGAAGGCCCTGAAGGAGAATATACTCTGAACTAATCAGCAGTGATGGAAGCAGGCTGGGGCAATGACCGGTCATGAACAGATAACAGCCCACTTCAAAATTAAAGGCTGATGTGGCTATACAAAAGGGGAAAAGAATGGCAAAGACGATGTAGAAAAAGAGATGGATCGACAACTTATGTAAAATAAAGTGAAATGAAGCTTAAAGAAGCAAGGAATTCAACCAGCAAGAGCGAAACTAAATGCATGTCAATTGGATGTCATTTGCAAGTGACATCAAAACCACACCCTTGGTCTAACCTAAGAAAGAAATATGTAACCCCAAAAAATGTCTGTGAACTGTAAGCTTATTAAACTTTAGGAATCATGCTTCACCTGAAAAAAAACTTGTGGAATTATCAAACCGAGTAGGGCTAAGGCATGATACGGTTTACCAGCTCCTAGCAGATAACCTGCATTAATCAATACAGCCTGAAATGAGATATACCTTCACCACTTTCACCAAGATATATTTCAAATGCATAAAAAACAACCCTGTCTCCACCAAAACCACACAGCACATACATGGTTAAATTTGGGGGGGATCATACATTTTGTTTCACCAAAATCCCTCGTCCCTTAATAACTATACAGACATTCCTACAGCTTTATTTTGTACAAAAACAACCATTCAATTATCATTTCTTTCACAGGGAAAGAAGATATGCCATCTAGTAGAGACCCCACGGCTTTTATTATGTTTAATCCATAGAGGATCATCTCCCAAACTTGAAGCAAAACCAGTTCCATTAATTATCAGAAAAATAATTTTTGTAGTCTAGAAGAACACCAGCAATACAGGCGATATAGGAAACTGAAAGTGTAAAAAGCAACATACCAGCCACGGATATTTGAGTTATGTCAATAGCACCAACACAAATCCATTTAGCAGTTTCAGCACCAAAAGCTACTGGTAGTGACTGCTCAAATTGCATGGCAACATGAAAGGTTGAAACAAAGACAGACAATGGTAAGAGACAATTCTATTTATGGAAAGCAAGAGCTATGCATTACAAGCATATGTGAGAGAGTGCATTAACCTGAAGTCCAAGTAGCCTATCTCCTTCAATACTTTTAAAATCGTTTACAATAGCAATACCTAGCTGAAGATAATGAACAACTGTTAATTAGCAACAGTCAGACAGGACATATTAATCAGATATTAAGTCACTTCAGTCAACTGTACCCCAGCTATGCTGTACAAGAGTGTTAGGACAATTATGTCAGGTGTGAGGGTCCCAAACAAAGCTTGACCAGCCCACCTATCAACAAGAGACTAATTGAAGTCAAAGCTTTCTTACTGTCATGGTTCATAACACAGTCTTTACTTTCAATAACATTGGGAAATACACCCAGGGGAGATTTAGTTTCAACTGAAAACTGGTGAGATACATTAGTGCAGCAAAACCATAAGCACACAGGTTCTCTTAACCACATTTACCACCCAATTTATCACTTTATAGGTGCTTTATGATTAATAAAGATTTGAATGATCACAAGAATAAAGGGTTGGTTCTAAATCATTTTCCATCGATTCAATTTGTGTTAGCACAAAAGAATCTTTAGGTCAATAGCTCATAAGCCACAAAATGTGTCCTAGGCTCTTGGCCTCTTCATGTGCATCGTGTGGACAATTTGAACCAGTATATAGTAGTCTGAACCTTTTTCTTGTAGTTTCTGTAATATCATGAAAATGTTGGGTTGAAAAGACAATGTTGCCTTTATATGAATAATTGTGGTCATTTCTGATTGAGAGGCAAATGGGACATTTCACAAAATTAAATAAATGTACATAGTCCAAAAAATAAAAACATAAAGGAACCAGAAAAGATGAGAGACACAAAGCGAAAGAGATGAAGAAGGAAAAGAAGAACGACACAGGGAGGGTTACTCACCATGGCAAACTGATATAGCTTGCTCCCAGAGCATAGTTTCCGATCCATCCATTTTGTTTTAGCTACAACAATATTATGAACCAAGTTAAGAGTTAATTGCAACAGAAATAACGATGTTCTATTGTTTGACTTGATGAAGGAGTGAAATGAAAACTCTACCTTCAAAGGAGGAGCGGAGTATATGTACGAAACCAATGATCCACCCAAAGCAAGGTAAAAAACTATAGGGAAGTCATGCCCTGCCTATTAAATAATAAGGATTCAAGAATCAGAATAATTTCATGCACAGCAAACACAGGCTGATTCAACATTTGAATTGCTTACCCACACATCCAGTAAACCAGCCA
Organism: Populus alba; assembly: GCF_005239225.2. NCBI lineage: Eukaryota > Viridiplantae > Streptophyta > Magnoliopsida > Malpighiales > Salicaceae > Populus > Populus alba. The sequence continues at coordinate 13,534,886 of NC_133299.1, read as the reverse complement.
AGCCAAGGCCCCCTAGAAGCAGAATCCAGATTTGGGTGATAACCTACAGAGAGTTGCATGACAATACTTTAGAAGTGGTATCCACTATTCCTTTTTACATAATAATTAATTAATCAAAGATAGTTAGTTATATTACAGACCTCATTCTCGGAAATTACCCCTGATGGAATTGGACGATAAGGTTCATTGATTGCATCAATCTCTCGGTCATAGTAATCATTAATCGTCTGTGGGAGTGAAATGTAAGAAAACCTTTGAGATTTGAATTCATATATCTATATAGTTAAACCCCAGAGGACCTACTCCACATGCGTGAAAGGGTACCTGCGTATAGCCAGTAAGAAGTGGTCCAGACATAAGCATGCAAACAATTGATTTGGCAACATCCTCCAAGGTCCAATCAAAGTTTCCTGCCATTTAAGCAAAATGAATCAGAAGTGAGTTCATGCATAATTTGGGATTATCTCACATGGAAAAGGGAAAGCTTTAAAAAGGCAATAAAATTAAGGGGATAGCCTACTTGTAGCGTCTACAATCTGGTCATCCACATACCAATGGAGGACCAAAATATGTCACACTTAAAGAGAGTACCTGAAGCAGCAGCTCCACAAACTACTCCCAAAACCAACGGAGGCCAAGTAACAGGTTTTGTAAGCTGAAGACGAATCTTCCATTTATTCTGCAGCACAAAATTTACACAATCAACATTTGCACAACCCTGTAATCCTTCTCTTCACTCTTCCCTCGCACGACAACATTCAAAATCACAAAAACAATATACCATCGGAAGCCAGCAAAAATCCCAAAATCTAGGCAGGGACCACAAAATCTTCCGAGACGAACTTACGACCTTCCTTATTGCAACAATTTACTAGGATGTCTTTTCATCACTATGAATTCTTCAAGGGCACATTTTTTCAAACTTATAAACCTTCTGTACTTGCCAAGTCTCAATTTTGACTCTTTAGGGTCAACTTTCAGGAGATTGTAACTAAAATTAGTAGAAATATTAACACTAGAAATATCAGTCAATCAATCTCGTCCGTTTATTACCATCTGAGATATATTAAACAATCTGTCTGAATATCAAATCAGATTATATACACAAAAGATTAGAGTAGCAAATTAAGCACTATTTTAAAAAATAAATATCATAAGTTGATTTGAAGCTTGGTGAATATAAATAAATAAGGGCATTGAGTTCTGACAGTTTCTTTAGCAGCTCCTTTAATGCCAAGAAGCTGGTTAAAGCTGGAACCACCACCACCGCTATCCGGCGCCTTATCTGGTGCCTGAGGTTTTGCTGCAATTTTTACACGCAAACTTAACACCATTTTTTAAGATTCATCTTTTAAAAAAGAAACACAAAAATCCACGCGCTTAGATTAAACCATAAAATGTCAAAAAAAGAAGAAAAAACCTTCATTTGCATCTGTCTCTGCGGCTCCCATCGTAACTCTCCGCCCTGCAAAACACCATAATAACAGAAAGAAAGAAAGGCCAGGTTGAAGTTGAATAGTCGTTTGGTTTTAGAAATATTTAGCTGAGTGACGAAGGAGTTAAGCCGACTCACTTGAGAGAGAAAGAGAAAGCGGAGAGACAAGATACTGAGTTCGAACTCGTTTCCTTTTAAAGTTGGATAAATTCAACGACAGAGCTGAGTTGAGTACGGACGCCATTTTTCTACAGATGAAAAAAAGCAGGCTGGCTAGCTTGAGAAGTGGAGTAGGTGTGATTTGTGTTTGCTGACGACTCCACCTGCAGTAGAAATACTAGTTGTGATTTGTGTTTGCTGACGACTCCACCTGCAGTAGAAATACTAGTTTAAGGGAGACTACGAGGGAGTCGGTTACAGTGTTGTTAATTATTTTTAAAGTGAGGTCTGTCTGTGACGTGGCTTTTCCTTTGATCGTTAATTGTGGTGTTTGACCGATCTCGTTTGTACCAAAGAACCTCGGACATTGTGTGTGTCTGTTTTTTAAGTTTGTGTAGGAGGGATACGAGTAGCCGAAACGACACAATACCTTGTATAAAAAAGTGATTTTTAAAAAACAATCACACAATGTCATCCTAAAAAAAAATGTTTTTTTATGTCTGTTTTTTCTGTGCCTTATTTAAAAAAAAAAAATTCTTTACTTTAAATTATTTTTCTGTTATTTTTTTATATTTTAATTTATTGGTATAAAAAATAATTTTTTTAAAAAAACTATACTATTTTAATATATTTTCAAATAAAAAATATTTTTTAAAAAACACCAAATGCTATTTCAATTTAATTATATATATATATATATATATATATATATATATATAATCTAATCTAATTTAATTGGATAAACAAGTGATTTATTGTTTCACCGGTGTTTTTAAATTAATTTTTTTAATTTTATAGAATTGTAATTTAATGTTTTAATATAATATTATGTGGTAGCAATATGTAACCTCCAAACCCAATAAATTTAGATCCTTCAAACTATTATGAAAATCAAAATACATTAATTTCTATTTTTGTTTGATAATTAAAACATTAATTTTTAAAATATTTTATGATTGATTAATCAAATGTTAATTCAACCTGTGTGATAAATGTTTTTTTATCTAATTTCCGTACAAGAATAATATACAAAAAGTTACCAAAATTAATTTCTTGATTGAGTTTTTTTATATTTGTTAGGGTTTATTTGAAATTATAATAATAATACTGGATCAAAGTATTTTTCACTTGAAAATATATTAAAATAAAATATTTTTGACATCAATATATCAAAATAATATAATAATATAAAAAATTTATTTTTTAAAAAATAAAAAATCTTAAAAACACATTTCACACTACGTTCTCAAACAATTCCTAAACAACTTTCATTAAGTTTGACTTTTTTTTTAAGCGATGTAAACTTCCGTTTTTTGGTGTTCCTGGGCTTTAATTGTAGGAATTGCGTAATACCTATTTTCTTTTAGGCAAATCTCCAGTCTCAGGGGGTTTTGGTTGATATTACAATAATAATTGTTTTTTAAAATAAGTTTTGTATAAAAATATATAAAAATAATATTTTGTTTATTTTTTAAATTTTATTTTTAATATTAATACATCAAAATAATGTAAAAAACATATAAAAAATTAAATTAAAAGCAAAAAATAAATTTTAATTTTTTTAAAAATATTTTTATAATACAAAAACAAGTGACATGGTGTGAATTTCAAATGAATCGTTATAGATAAAGTTTTTAATTTGAGTGATTGGGTCTTTGGAAGGGTTAAATATTTTAGTTTTGTTTGGTTTTTTTTTAAAAAAAAAATATTTTTGAAAACATTTATTTTTTTATTTTAGATTAATATTTTTTAGTGTTTTTATATTATTTTGATGTGCTAATATCAAAAATAATTTTTTAAAAATAAAAAAAATATTATTTTGATGTATTTACAAATAAAAAATATTTTAAAAAATAACCACAATCACAATAACAAACATACTTTAGCAAGTGGAGATTGATTTGAGATTTCTCCAACGGTGGCTAAAATTTTACTTGTTGTATGTGAGATAATTCATTGCTTTCTTGTAAAAAAGAAATAAACATCGAAATACATACTAATAACAATAAATAAATAAAAAGGTAGAGAGGAGCGCTATCAGACTGCGCAATCAACATGGTTTTAATTGCAAGAAAACTAAACCTTGACGGCAAGAAATCAAGGATTTACAGAAAATAATTTATAGACTTGGATTTCAAGTGAAGCATTTCATTTGCTGCCTTGCTGGTTTTTCCGGTGAAAAGTGAAATATTACGGCAACAATATTTTTTACGAGGAGTGCAGGAATTTGGAGAAGAAGGATTCAATAATTTTTGTTCAGAGCTTATCAAGGTTTTTTTTGGTTTTAACCATCATAATAATTAATATTTGTTAGAATCCCACGTTGAAAAAAAAAACCTATATTAAGTTTTTTTTTTTATTTATTGGTTGCTTTACACCCAAAAAACTTTTTCTCAGATTTTTTAAGCATATAAAATCAGAAAAACTTCTAAAATATCTTTAAATGTTGTGTCAATGTGAAGGAATCTGAGCGGCTGATCCAATGCCTCAAGGGTCCAAACAACGGAATCTGAATGGGTATTAGTAGTGGGCTCGGTTTGAGGCATTGAGCCCAATTGTAGCTCAGCACTCCAGTTCCTGAACCGATATATATATATTAACTTTACAAAATGTTTAGAAGGATAATTATAATTATTTTTTAAAGTGTTTTTTTTTTATCTAAAATATGTTAAATAAATTTTTTTAAAAAATTATTTTTAACACTAATACATTAAAATAATTTAAAAATATAAAAAAAATTAAAAAAAAAAAAAGAATTTTCATGGAACGTTTCTAAACGATGTATAAGAACGAGTATTAACCTAAGACTGACCCATGGCTGATTTAGTGTTTGTTTAAAAGTGCAGTAGATATTGCTTTTTAAATTTTTTTTTTTAAAATTATATTAAATAATATTTTTAAAATTTAATTTTTACATCGACACCAATCAAAACACATTAAAAAATTAATTTAAACTAAAAACTTTTAAAAACACAGTTAAACTATAATATCAAACAATAACTTAATTCAAAACTTAGGTCACAATCTAAGTTAAGATTTTTTATTTTAAAAAAATAAAATCGAAACAATTTAAAGTGAAACTAAGCTTGGGATAAACTTTGATTCGATGATTTACTGGGTTGACCAGCCAGATGAGGCCAAATTTTATAACTGTGATCTAACCATTTTCATAATGGAGGAGCATGCTCTGTTAGCCTCCAGGAAGGATGTTTGTTTGGAAATCTTTTTTTTTTTTTTTTTTTTTTACAGATCGTGCAATGGTAGAGGCCAGAGGGAGTGAAAAATGTAGCTGTAAAAAAATAGTCATCCACCGTGACACTACAGAGGGTAAATATTAAAAAAAATAGGAAAAGCTTTGATGGTAACTGCCTCCATTATTCCACTTAAAAACTCCCTGTAGACTATTGGTGTCTTTAAAAGAAAAAGGTTTATTTATCTTATAATTAGTTAACAATCAATCAAAGAAAGATTGACGTGACATGATATTGAGAATAGATTACACGTTAAACAAGTAATTGCGGAACGTTGTTGGAGATTCTCTCGAAGTCGACGATAAGGGTATTTGAGAAATTTTTAAAGTGTTTTTATTTTTGAAATATATTAAAATATTTTATTTTTATTTTTTTTTTAAAATTATTTTTAATATTAACATGTCAAAACATTCTGAAATTTTTTTTTAAAATTAATTTTTTAAAAATATTTTTAAAACACAAAAATAAATAAACTTTTATTCTCTTTAAAATATCATCTATTTTTAAAAAAAAAACAAAAAACAAATTCCCTTATAAAAAGGGAAAAAAAATACCAGACCAGCGTGGAGATCAAGTAAATGATCCATCTTAGTAGCAATCCACGTATCATTCTAATATTTTAATTAAATAATTAATAGATTATAATTGAAATTACTCGTACTTTATTTATTATATATAAATTATATTTATATTGTCTCTTCAACTTTATTGTTAATTCATTTTTTACGAGGACAAAAGGAAAGGCAAGGAGTTAAACATTATTAACTCCAAATAATGTAGCATAAAGTCTAGCAAGTCACATCAATTAACAATAACAATAATTTATGATTTTAAGGAATATTTTTCCCCAATAAACTATTTGAAAAAAATGGTGTTCAAATGAACTGAGTGCCTAGCTAGTAATATGGCAATGCAGGCATTTTAAAGCTAAGTGGGGTGCTCCGTAAAGCTTTTTCAATATTCTCTGTTTTTTTTTTTTTTTTTTTTTAATGTGAGGAAATCTGACCCTTCAAAAAATGTATTTTACGGGCCTAGATAAATAAGTAAAATCCTAAATATTTTCAGGTTTTTTAAAAAAATTTATTATATAAATTTTAAATTTTTTACCATCACGTCACGAACCTCAATGTTCTTAATCCTCTGTCTTTCTTTTTATCCGAACTTCAAGCTGCCAATATTATGCATATTCTATTGCTCGGAGGAGAATTCGATTCCCATCTCCACCGAGCATAATATTATGGCCCGTCCTCCATTCTCTCCAACTGTTGAGATTCAAGAATTATACCTAAAAGAGGAACCTGTAGAAATTGGGAATTTTCCCATTCCTCAGAAAGAACCTGGCAAGGCAATTGTTGCAGCTATTTGGCAACAAAGACATCTTGTGTGTCAGCAGCTTCCGTTTTGGTGGCGAGGAATAATTATACGGGCATAAGATTCATGAAGATCTTATCCCACGTCTGCTCACCTCTCCCTTCCCACAACCTCACGATATGCAAAGGTTGTGTGTAAAAAGATATTTGAAAGCGTATAATTACTGTTATTTTTTAAAATATTTTTTATTTACAAAAATATATAATAATGTTTTTTTATTTTTTAAAAATTATTTTTAAAACCAGTACATTAAAATGATTTAAAAATATCAAAAACATATTAATTTAAAACAAAAAAAAATAAATTTTTTTTTTTTTTAAATACTTTTAAAAAACATTTTCAAAAACTGGTTTATCAGATGACGATTTTAAGCCAGATTCCCCCCTTTCCTTGTCAATGCCACCACACACTTGCCCAGAGAGCATCCACAATGCTACTTCTGCAAGGCATGGAGTCCTCGAATCAGGGATCTATTACATCATTAGTGGATATATTACGCACCAATGTCCACCACAAGAACGGTAGTTTCCTTGAGCAATTGTCACAGTTAGATTCATATAAAATGAGTTTTGCTAGGCCAAAACATCATAATTATTAAACTCAATCTAACTCAATAAATTAATTTTAGTGATTAGTCAATCTAAAACTGTATTCAAATTAAAATTTATTTTAAAATCAAGTTAGAAATTAACTAGTTAAATTCAGTTATCTAATAAGTCAACTCTTGAAAATCAAATTATAAATTAATTAGAAAAATTCAAGTGATTTAAAAGTTAACTCATGATTGAATAAAATATAATTAACAAATATAATTTGTTCATAAATTTACTCGTGTGTTTGAAACTTGTGTATAAGACTCGTTATTAATTATTACATGAACTCCTTTTACAGCCTCTTAAATCCCAATTAACATCGAAAAGTGGAAGCAAACCTACCTATCAGCAATGCTATAATGATTTGTTTGTTTTAGTTTTTGTGGTTAAGATTGTAATTACATACAATTTATTTATACACATAAGCCTCAATTTCATAAAAAGCTATTTTTTTATTATTTATAAGTTTTTTAATAGATTCCACACCCAAACCTCAATCTTCATTTAGTAAAAACACACAACCATCACGCGCATTTAATATTTTCAACAACGTATCCAGCAACTACTAGTATTCCATATTGGTTACAGATTAGGAGAGAAACGACAGGCACCCTCGTGACTCCAGCACATGCGTGCCGCCTAGACAGATTGCTAGACAGCAAGAATCTCAGAGATATATCTGCAGATGCGCAGGTATGGAATAATGGACACTTGAATTATTCTAGACATGAACGACTAAGATGTAAGGATTTCTTTAATCAACAAGTATCTCCCTTCAAGTACAGAAGTTAAGTGCGCATCTTCCTTGTCATGCACAAGCGACCACTGAAAAGGACTCGAAGCTAAACAATGGCTGCTTTAGCAGCCTACTTGTTTATCTATACTTCAGTCTTCTTCTTCACACCCAATAGGCTATCCATGCTGGTTACAACCAGTAAGAACTGCAATGGAGACTTTTACTTGCCATCATTACAAGGCTCACGAGGCTCCAAAACTTACTTTTAAAGTGGAAAAACACATCGATCCTTGCTGTAAATCTATGGTGATATATAGGCTAGAGAGACTGCAAATCTTCTGTCTTCTTGCTCCATACGATCAAATATAATAATATTCGTGGTTTCTTCATTTGTTTAGATCTCTTAGTTATAGCAAAGGCAGTAGCTTCTTTGGATTATTCGCCATGGATGCTTCTGACCTAACAACATGAAGCATCATCATGCATGAACAGTCAATGCTTTGCCCAGCTCATTTGTGGTCCATGGACCATATCCGATCATACAATTATAGATATGTTACCAGACGCATCATTTTCTCGACAAGCTCGAATGGCATACATTGCTCAATCTTAGTACACATTTCCCCCTGTAATCAAAGACACTTTGGGTGAGTAGTTTGTCCTCTATTCTAAATACAAGGTCGAGATAGACATACCAACCTTTTTTAACAAAAAAAAAAAGAAAAAAAGTTAATATTTTTTATGTTGATGAAGATAAAATGGGTCACGAGGTTAGGAAATCAGGTGGTTGGTGAAAATTATGAGAAATGAGTGCTTCACACGGATGCACCTAATTGCTATAATCTTTTCTTTCCCTGTTTGAATTGTGTTCTAAATAGCTTTTTATGAAAATTTGAATTTTATTTTATTTAAAATTTTATTTTTAGATTTTTTTAATATATTGATATTAAAAATAATTTTTTAAAAAATAAAAATATATTATTTTAATGTATTTTAAAAAAAACACTTTTAAAATTAAAATTGAATTCTTGTCAAATAAAACGTTTTTCAATAATCGGGTCAAGTGAAATCTTTTAATCCAATTGAAAACCACAAATAATACTATAGATGCCCATTTATATTGAAGAAATAATTAAGGCATAAATTAAAATGCATCCTTTTTTGGGTATGGCTTTGCTTAAAAACAAAGAGAAAAATAAGACAACTTGAAAGATACCAAAACTAATTTTTTATTAACAAAAAATATAGCTAATATTGTTTGGGTTTTTTTTTTATCATAGAATATAATAATATCATTAAACACAAAATAATGCAAGCGCATCGTTATTTTCAAAACCTATGCTATGGAAACTACAACTTACTAAGTAAAAAAATGATTAAACAAGACAATAAAAAATAATAATAAAAGATGATCTCTAAGGTCACTACTAGTAAGTGGCAAAGCTGAAAATTTTTAAATAAAAAAACAAATTACTAATAAATACTTAATATTATATATTATGTAGACATGCGTTATATAAAAAAATCAATTTGAAACATATATATTAACTCATATTAAATAAAATTAATTTAAAAATATTTTTAAAATAAAAACATTTATATTATAATTATTCTCTTTTAAGTTTTTATATTTTAAAATCGTTTCATAATGTTTTTATTATCAATCTTATCAAAATTATTTTTCTCAAAATAGCCCAAAATATATAACAAAGCTCTTTCTTTTTCTACTGATCTTTGAAAAGCAGTTCTTTCAAAAAAAAAGGTTGCTGAAAAAAGATTTTTCAGTGATTTTAATATAATGCATATAAGAAAATCCAAAGATGGATGCTTTTCCACTAAACATACATTTGCTCTATTTAAACGTGAAGACACAAAGTATTTTTTTTTTATTTTTTTTATTTGCCATATTTTTTCTGTAACTTTCCTTCTAGTTATGAGACTTTTAAATTTCTAATTTATATTTATACATATAAGCATGCTTATAAAAAATTAAGGTGGTAGGGGTAATTGTCTTTTATATTTTCTAAAAATTATTAATTCAAGTCTTATAAATCTCAAATCCACTAAAAACTTGTATAGTTATTAACTTCATGTTTAAATATATGTAAACTAATCTAGATATCCATGTTAATAAAAAAAAATTAAGATGATATTAACCATTTCATCTTTTTATTATTATATTATTATTATTATCATTATTATTATTATTATTATTATTATTATTATCATATGTAGTCATCATGTAAAAGAAAGAAGACCCGTAGGGGAGTCCACTTTCTAATCCTGAAACCGAGGATAGTCTCTTGCGAATCCGATATGATGCCAACAGATTTCCGAAGGTCTATCTGTGATAAAGCACCTTTAAATATCTCCTCTATTATTAGGGCACTTTATATACGCATATCCTAAGTTCATGACCCCATGCCTTTTAGCTTATGCCCTACAGTAGTTGAGTAATAATCTCTTGACACTTTGTTCCATCACAACTTAATTCAGAACTTTTCTGCCATGCTTTTTCTTAAAATCATACTTATTAAGGTCCATTTATTTATTGAAAAATAATTTTTTTTTTTGAAAAGTGAATTTTGAAGAAAATAAATTCTGGAAAAATATTTTTCAATGTTTGACAGTGTAATAAAAAATAAGTTGAAAAACATTTTCCAGTGTTTAGTTATGTCATGGAAAATGAGCTAGAAAATAACTTATTAATATTTTATTTTTCTCAAATTTATTAAAATAACGAGGAACAAATCTTACAAATTAAAAAGTTGAATGTGAATAAAATTGAAAAAAATTATAATTTCATAAATTATCTTAAATAAAATAAATAATAATCAAAATAATAGAGATCAAATTTAAAAAATAAAAAAATAAAAGATGAAGAAATTAAAATAATAATAATTAACATTTCATAAATTATTTCAAATAAAATAAGTAACAATCAAAAGAATGTTAATATAAAAATTTGATAGATAAAAAACTTTAATTAAAAAATGTTAAGGGAAAATCAAATATTAATTATAAAAATGAGGACCAAAGTTAATATAAAAATTAAATTCTAAGGGATAAAATTGAAAAATAAATATTCAAAACAAAAATATATATATATATAGCAATCAAAAGTTTGAGGACCAAATTTGATATAATAAGCAAATAATATGATATTTTTAAATTTTTTACAACTTCCAGAAAGTGTTTTCCGCCCAAAATAAAAGGAAAATACTTTCCTGGAAACCAAGCCAAGTTTTTTTTTTTACTGGAAAGTATTTTTCGTTGACCAAAATTTTTTTTTCTGTTGACCAACTTTTCTAATTAAAAAAAAAAGGAAAATTTAGAAAGTGGTTTCCCTAGAAATCACTTTTCAGGAAACAAACACAACCTAAATCTACCTCAGCATAACCTATCGAGTTAACCTGAAATTTAACTTAATTTATTTTTATATTTTATTTTAAATTAGTTTGATCTAGTCAAACTCAAATAAAACCTGATATAGTTAACTCTAATGATTCTTTATTTAATTTCTGCCCATAACGGTATCGCTTCAGTTTTTTTTATTTTTTTTATTTAAAATGATGTTATTTAAAAAAAATATATTATTTTGAAGTTGATCTGACAAACAAACGACTTAAACTTTGAATTGAGTTTGATAATTATTATTAGAATATGATATAAATTATATATTAAATTTTTATTTAATAATTTAAGTTTTTGAATTGAAATAATTATTTGATATGATATTAAAATATTGATAGCCAAACAATTAAGATTTAGAATCTCATCACCTCTATTCTAATTAATAAAATTAAATGCAAGGTAAGGTAAATATATATGAATTTCAAATTCAAAAGGTTTATATTTAAAAAAAATATATTAAAAAATAATATAAATAACATCTTATAGATTTATCTAACAAGTGGTTAATATGCCTTCCAAACATGATTTTTATTAACTGTTTTTTTTTTTTACATTTCAAATATATAGTTATCAAAACGAGACTTCCTATGTTTATTTGAAGTTAATATAACTGTAACGTATTCAAATTTACGAAATAATGATACAATATTGACGATGCCATGAGTGCAAGTGCTAATTAGTTTGTAATCAATTAAAAATATTTGTTTTATGACTTAAAGAATACTTTTCTTCTGTAAGGTAATAAATAACTTTTTTATTTAAATTGTACTTAATTATTTGTAACTATTATAATTATATATAAATTAGAAAAATCAGATTATTTTTTATAATACATTAAATGAATCTACTCAACAGTTCATAATCATCTATTATTATATAGTGAATGTTATTTATATTATTTTTAAGAGTAATAATATCTTTTTTAAGTTGTAATTATAATATAATATTAGTAACTATCAAAATTACGAGATGATTAGTCAAGTTTCTGAAAGATAAGATAAATTATTACAACATAATAAACATAAGTTTTTTATAGCTCGTAACATTAAGGCATTATAATTATAATGTATTTAATTAACCATAAAATTTGCCTTATTAAAATCCTCTTACAAAGAATTTTCTATATAAAAAAACCTATTAAAATAATTTTTTTTGTATATCTAAAAAAACCCAAAACAAAATTTTCATATAAAAGAAAGCCGAAAATTCTAACTCTCGCGTGTTATTTTTAATCTATTTGAGTTTTTTTTTCATATATTTTCTTTTTTGAGCTACACAAATTCAAACATATCTTCTTTAATTCTAATAATTCAATACTTTTTGTTATAGATTTTTATATGTAGAAAAAATCTTAAAAACAAAATAGATTTAACAAACATATTAAATCTAAAGAACTTAAACTTGACAGTTTGCAAGCTCAAGGTAATGTGGGTCTGAAAAACTTGTCAGACCTAAAAAACTTGGATTCAACAATCAGCTAAGCCCAAAATAATGTAGATGTTGCAAGCATGTCAGACCTAAAGAAGTTGAGTTTGACAATCAGTCAAGCCTAAGGTAATGAGAATTTAGCAAGCATGCTATACCCATAGCATTTGGATTCAACCATTTTCTAAGGCTATATGCTTGAATTTAGATGATCTTTTAAATTAAAAGTACTGTAGGCATGGTAAACTACCATGTCTCTCCATCTAGAATAATTATGTGAGTTATTCATATCCGATATAATAATTTTTCTATACTTATAGGTATACAAAAGATTTCTTAAGGGTTTATCATATTTATTATCTTATTAATGATATGTAATGAATATTCATCATTCATTAGTGTCACCAAAAACAGAGGACTTTTTAGTCCTTTTCTTATCTAAAAATGACAAGGTTCATCAATAAAAATAGATCTCATCAATTTTTGGTTTTTTAACAAAAAAAAAATGATATTAATCCCTAAAATAAAAGATTTTTATTGGTTTAGGATTTTAACAAAAAAATTTGATGTTAATTCTTAAAGATATGATATTTGGTTGATCTTTCCCTTTCAATGAAAAAAATAACGTTAATAAAAAAAAAGATTTTATAGATTTAGGATTTGAAAAAAAAAAATTGATGTTAATCCCTAGAATAAGAGATTTCATCAATTTGGAATTTTAAACAAAAATCTTTTACATTGATCTTTAAAATAGGGATTTTGTTTGGTTAGGATTTTGAACGAGAAGTTTTGACGTGATTCCCTAAAATAGAAGATTTCATCGATTAAGAATTTTGAGATAAGTGTTGGATCCATATGGATAGTAAAAATTTAGCTTTAGCCAAACTCTTTTGATTATATCCAAAATAGGCTCTAAAATTGCCACTCATGCTTGAACGAAAAAATTTGACATTGATCCTTGAAATAAAAGATTTCATCGATTTGAGATTTTAAACAAAAACATTTTATATTAATCCTTAAAACATGAGAATTTGTTGGTTTAGTATTTTGAACTAAAAGTTTTGACGTTATTTCCTAAAATAATAGATTTCATCGATCTAAAATTTTGAGATGGGTGTCGGATCATATGAGTAGTGAAAAATTAGGTTTGGCCTCACTCTTTTAAATATGTCTAAAATAGGTTCTAATGGTGCCACCCATGCTTATTAAACCTATGTGAGGTCACGTTGATATAGCTCGAGTCCACTCACAATAACAAAGATAATATGTCATAACATATAAAATTATTAAAAATATATTTACAAATAAAAATGACAAAAAAAAAATGATTTTTATTTTATTTTTAAATCACATGTTATCGTTTTAAAAGTGATCACGCCAAGTAGAATAATAGTTTATTATATGATAAAAAGTGAAACATGGGGGTATTGCCAAAGACACTCTTCAATTCACTGATTCATGTTTATATTTAACGAAACAATTTTTTGAAGAAACAAAGCTACATTCATCAAAATAACATGTATTTTTTTTTATCTTTCTTGTTTTATATGAAAACACACCTACTGTATTTGTTTTAAACAAAACACACATGTGTGATGTACATTCATCTGCAAAACACATCATGTCAAGAAAATAAACACACAAGAAATTCAAACATTTAAACACAAATCATATTCACTAGCAAAATTATAGCACACTCACACAAATTCATAACAAACATCAATATTTTTTCATAAAAATCTAACAATATGTTAAAAAATAATTAGGGTTCAAAATTGACCTTTTAAGTGGCTTGGGTGGACTAAAAAAGACCTAGACAATGGTTGAACAAGAGAAAATAGTGGCAGTGCGTGCAAGTCATATATTGGAGAAGGCTATCATTGTGGGTGCATCGTTTCACATGCTTCTCGAGCCTAGGAGGCGTGTGAAGTAGCCGCTAGATGCACCTCTTCTTCCCTTTTTGCTCTTGTGCTAGGTGTATTGTTTACCGCCGCTTAAAGTTTTGGTCTTTTTTGGTTTTTTTTCTTCTCTCTCTCCATTGATGTTACTGTTGCATCCGTAGGTTGTTGTTGTTGCTGCTGCAATCGTGTTATTAAATAAGTAGTAGTTATGTGTCTGTTGCTGTTGTGATGGTGTTACTAAGGCGCATCTTCCTCCTCTCACTCCCCTTCATCTCTCTTCTATTTATACTATCCTATCTAAGAATATTTTTATTTTGAGCTCCTTTTTCTAAAAATCTTCCATGTCATTTAAGAATATCTTTACTGTAATTTTTTTATTCTTCAGTTCTTACTTAATTATCATCGTACTCGCTAAATCTTTTTTTCTTCTTTGTCTTTAGTTTTCTTTTTTTATGATTCTTTTTAGTTTTGAGTTTTGAAAAATCATTAACACGAAACACAGCAAGCAAAATAGTAAAAAACCATGAAACGATAAAAATCATTAAATGACTAAAAACTAGTTGGATTACATAAAAAATATATAGTTTTTTGAAAATTTTTATTTTCTTTAAGAAATTATGTTTAAAAATAGGATGTCAAAACAAGTTATAACTACAACTATTATCATGAATACTATTATCATAATCATAACTAGTGCTCCCATGATAACTACTACCAACATCTCCACTTGCCCTTCTAGAAACATCATAACTTTTATATCTCATTGTTATGGTTTAAAAGCCAACAAATTAAAATTAATTTTATCTAATAAAAAATATATTTTTAATACATTCAAATAATAAAAAATAGCTTATTTTTTAAGAAATTTTTTTCATAGAAAAGTATTTTCCTCGAGTAAATATATTAAAAAAAAAAAAAAACAAATGGACCCGACACTGGAGATTTATGTTCCTTCATGAAAACTTCGTAAGTTTTACACCTTCTTCCATTTGTATCAAAGGTAATTTTGAATCTTCTATACTTGTATTCACTGAAGACAACAAAGATCCACGTGATTTTGTTTCACGAACAAGTTTCATTAAATAAATGCAAAACCAGTTACGAGAAGTTAAGTATTTTACATACAGCAAGCAAAGTTAATTAAGTTAATATTGAAATGAAAATCCATTTAGATACATGTTCAAATAAATTATAAATATTTTTATATTTATTTTATTTAAAGTATATTTGGTATTATGATGTATGTTTAAAATATTTTTTTATATTAGAACAATTAAAAAATACTAAAAAAAATAAAATTTATATATATTTTTAAAAATTTCTAAAAACACAAAATAGTCTCCCTCTTAAATAAAATTAAAACAAAATTTAAGGTTAATCGGATCAGGTTTTAAGTTTTTTTCTAAAAAATAATAGTTCGGGTCTTCCCAAACCTCAAGACCATTGGAGACCTTACATAATTATTTACTTCAAGATCTATAAAATTAGTTAAAATATACGTAAACTGACTGGGACATACATATTAATCTAAAATATAAAAAGAAAGTTAAAACAAAACTAAATCAAGTATTTATAATTACCCTTGAAAATTGATCCAAGCTACTGTGCAAGTCAATAATCTATTGACATTTACTAAAGTAAAAGTGTAAAAGTTGGAGCAATAATTACATAAAAATAATTTGTTTAAAGAAGCACTCAAATCTTAATTAAAGAAGAGGAAAATTGTTAAAATTATGTATGATTCTGGTTGTGTTTTTAAATAATTTTTTTTATGTTAAAATGTATGTTAATAAATTTTTTTTATTTTTTTAAAATTATTTTTAATATCAGCATATCAAAATAATTTTAAAATACTAAAAACATATTAATTTTAAAAAAATAAAAAATAAAATTTTTTTAAAATGCAGAAATAAAAAGGCTTGGCATATTTTAATCTTGAACAGCTGCTTTAAAACGTTACAGGACAAGAAGCACCTCCTTTAAAATGTGTTGCATCTCCTTGGCATATATGATTTGGAACCCCATTTATGGATAACGAAAATGACTCACAATCCACGCCTTTAATTACACGAAACCCTTCCTTGGCCCCCTCCACCATAACCCGACAACGGGTTCCACCCCCATTACCCTAATCCTATTAATTAATTAAATTAAAAACCCCTCGATAAACAATCATTAATTGCACAAAAGCCGCGATTTCAACAAATTTTTTTAGCCATCATTGAAAAGTAAAGCTAAAAAGTGCTCTTCCAGGGGAAAAGAAGTAATTGAAACCAGCCCTCCAATTATACATAATTTCAGTTATATTTTTAAAGTTCGAAATTACACAATATCACCTCTAAAGAATGACATTTTGATCAATTTTACCCTCCATCAGACCCTCAGCATTACTTTCTTGCTTAAAAACCCTACCCTATCACCATTATATGCATTGAGAGGTTGTTCTTCTTCCAAATTTAGAAAGTTCTTTGAGTTTTCTTGAACTACATGTTGATCACAAGCATTTAATTGGGAGAGAAATTAGCTGTGGAGTCCATACAACCCTGCAAAGTTTATTCTTTTAAAACTTATATCTTGGGAATTATTTTATTAAAATATATAATTAAGCATAGACATGTCAATAAAACCATATTTCATTACATAAATTTTTATAAATGTATCTTTTTAATAAAATATTTTCTTAAATGTTTTCAAGTGTGGATCCTTAAAAAAAACTAATTACAGGTGTGAAATATGATAACAACATCAATTAATAATGATTACTATTAATAATATTAACTTAATAGTAACTGAATAATGAAAGTCATGCGTAAATCGCTGATTAAATAAATAGTAATTACTATTTGGAGAGGTAGTCATGAATTTAATTCTAAAAAATTAAAATAAAAAATTGATAAATATCACAAAGAAAAGGAAAGAAACATAATAATGTTTTTAAATTTAGAGCCCGTGGGATTAATCGAGATGCGAGTAAGCTAACCCGGACACCCATATAATAATAATAATAATAATAATGTTATCACCTATTAAACATTACTTTATAAAGAAAAGAAAAGGCTCTTGGATTAGTGGGAAATTACCTAAATCTTTTTCGTATTATTAAATGTCCTATATATATATATTATTTTCTTATTAAATAAAATGGTTATAAACTTTCAAAAACTAAAAATTAAAAGTGACTAACACGCTATCCAGATAAAAGGATAAATAACATTTCATAGTTAGATTTATCATAGATATAAAATTTAATTTTTTATACTTCAAGTATTAAGAAATTTTTTTACTTTTAGATTTGGAAACCTTTTCTTAAATGTTTTTGTTTCTCTCACATGTAGAAACGCTAAACAACGTTTTAGGGATTATTTTTTTTTACATTTTAATTTTTTTTTTTATTCCAAATTAATTTTTTTTTGATATTTTTAAATTGTTGTGATGTGTTAATATAAAAAATAAATTTTAAAATTAAATAAAAATATTATTTTAATATATTTTCAAATAAAAAACACTTTTAAAAAACCTATAACTCAAAAAAAGCTGAGGTAAATAAGCTATCTCTAATAGAATAAGCCTGATTGGGGGTAATATTGATTTATGTTAAAGTTCAGTGAGCAGATTCACATATTTATATACATGGGTGACTGACTTGAACTCTTAAAACAATTTCTGATAGAGAGAGGAATAGAGGGAGAGAGAAAATGAATATGTCCTCTTCTCAGTTTCGCCTATAAATAACCCAAACAAGCCGTGTTTAGCTCGAAACAAAAACACAAACCTCCTCTCTATTCACTTAGCTCTCTCCCTTTCTCTCTGTCCTTTCAGCTCACTGTCAACACAGCTCACTATTCAAAAATCCACCTGAACAGATTTTTTTTAGAGAGAGAAACAGTTTTTTAGAGAGAGAAAAGTAATGGAAGCGTACTCGCTGCATCTAGCGATGGCGGCTCTAGTAGGGGCATCATTTGTGGCAGTATCCGCTTATTATATGCACCGCAAAACCCTAAATCAACTTCTCGAGTTCGCCAAGACGGTAGAGAGAGAACGAGAAAGAGACGACAACTCCGACGGCGGCGGCGGAGGATCGTCGCCGCTGCATTTGAAGAAGCGCCGGAGTCACGGACGGAGGAAGGGAAGTAGCGGTTACTATAACAAGCGTGGCTCGGCTTCGTTACCGGACGTGACGGCGATTTACGGTGGTGGAATTGATGGAGAGGAGAAACGTAATGGTCAGGTGGTTTATGTCGACGGGATTCCGGCTGGATTGCCGAGGCTTCATACTTTGCCTGAAGGTATGAACTTCTCGGACTTCTTGCCGGAGTGAATATTTAAAGCTCGGCTTGAACTAGACCGCTCTGATAGTTTTACTTATAATAATTTTCAACAGTGCAGTCATGATTTTTTAGGACAATTTTAATTTAATTTAATAACTCTGTTATGTGTATAATATAATTATTTAAATGCTTGTATTCTGTTTTGTATTTAACATGATTGTTGCTTGCGGAAATCATTTATATTTGTTGAAATTACGATTTTTATATTTCTCTGTTTTAAGAGGGAAGGAATGATGTTAAAAGAGGGATAAAAAATAGATTATGTTCGGATTTTAAACCAAGCAACACGAGAATGATATTTATTAATATATATTTTGAATAAGAAGTGAAGTGCAAGAAGTTTTTTATCTGTTATGTAGTAACAGGGTTGAAAGCTTATCCTCGGTAAGGCATTTATATGCGTTGAAGATTAATAAGGAAACTTAACTTGGGATTAAAGTAGTTCGTCCTGGTGAACAAATTGGAAATGGTCCAGAGTTGTTAATTGGCTTCATTATCTAGCTAATTACTGGTGTCCTCTTAACAGTTTGCTTTGGGCCGCTCTTCCTTGTGCCTTCCAATAAAATCTTACTCCCACTTCAACCCCTTATGTAGAGAAGGCCACCAGCTGTGGATTCAAATAGTGCCAACTTGGAATGACTTGGAATTCAATTGAAATTTTATTTACTCCATTCTTTTTTGTTTTTTCACCTCTTCATTTGAGGTGGGGAGCTGTTATCCTGTTTGCTGAAAACATCCAGTATTGTGCTGTTCCAGGGAAATCTTCTGGGCATATCAAGAGGCCTGGAAGTTTTATCAGACCAACTTCTCCAAAGTCTCCTGGTGCTAGTGCTAGTGCCTTTGACAGCGTGGAAGGATCAGATGATGAAGATAACATGACTGATAATTCTAAACTAGACACTACATATCTGCATATCAATGGAAATGCTGTGAGTTTGTGATCTTGGAAATGCACATTTCTTATTTTGTTTAGCAGCATCGGTCTTTCATTTACATACCCACATGCATACACATTCTTCATTTTGACAAGATTTCCTTCTATTCTTAATTTTGTGGCTGGCATTTTTAGGATATAAAGGATGTTTTACCACAACACATTAATGCAAATGGAGACCAAGTCCCTATACCTGCTTCAAGCATGATTCGATCCCATAGTGTGTCTGGTGACTTGCATGGTGTTCAGCCTGATCCTATTGCTGCTGATATTCTAAGGAAAGAACCAGAACATGAAACTTTTGCACGACTTAAAATTTCTCCTATGGGTATTGACTTCTTCTCATCCATACTTCTGCTAATTATCCTTGCTTTGGCTTGTGAAATTGGTAAAATATTTAAAGGGTTTCTCTTATCCCACTTCATGAATTTTTAATATCACTAATCTGATCTTTTGCTGATATTCTCTATAAAAGTGCAAGATGAATGGGCACAAAATGCAAGCAGTTGCTTATGTTTTATCATGAAATATGCATATATTTAAATTCTTTAGAGGGAATGATGCAGAATGGATGTGCATTCTTTAATGGATACATGTTTCAATTTTTTTCTGTTTGTGTCTACCCTCTTAAAGTTGTTGTCTGTGTTTTTGCTTGGTTAATTTGAATGCTAGTGTACCTATTTGAATTATTCACTGCTTTTAAGATTGCAAGCATGTAAGTTTCTGTTAGAACTCTGATGTTCCATTTTAAAATGACTTTTTTTTAACAAATTTATTTTGCGTCAGCAGAGGTGCCATCACCAGATGAAGTGGATTCCTATATAGTTCTTCAAGAATGTCTTGAAATGCGAAAAAGATATGTATTCAAGGAAGCAATCGCACCATGGGAGAAAGAAATTATTTCTGACCCCAGTACACCAAAGCCTAATCCTGACCCTTTCTCCTTCACACCAGAGGGAAAATCTGATGTGGGTATATGTTTCATTTAGGCATTTTGTGAAACAGTCAGGATTATGCTTTACTTCCTTTTTTTGATCATATATGCCTTCCATTCTTTGTTTTTTTGCACAGCATTATTTTAAGATGGAAGATGGGGTAATCCATGTCTATCCAAATAAAGACTGTAAGCTTTGAGCTTCAGTTTCTTGCTTGTTATGTCAATCCTTTATTTCATTATGGGGATGTTAATGTATGCTTTGTTTTTCCTCTTTTCTTAGCTGAGGAAGAACTTTTTCCTGTTGCTGATGCGACAACGTTTTTCACTGATTTGCATCACATACTTCGAGTTATTGCAATTGGAAATATCAGAACTCTATGTCATCATCGGTTGAATCTCCTAGAACAAGTAAATACATCTTTCATTGACCATCTCAATTTATTGAGAAGCTAGTTTTCTTGATAATAATTAGACTTCTGGATTTATGCTTATCCCAATGTCTCAGAAATTCAACCTTCATTTGATGCTTAATGCGGATAGAGAGTTTCTTGCTCAGAAAAGTGCTCCACACCGCGACTTTTATAATGTCAGGAAAGTTGACACGCATGTTCATCATTCTGCGTGCATGAACCAGAAACATCTTTTAAGGTTTATAAAGTCAAAACTGAGGAAAGAGCCTGATGAGGTAAAGATTTGGATACCCTGCCTTTTTTTTTTTTTTTTGCAGAAATCAAACAGTATACTCTTCTTTTCTTTCTGCATTGGAATGGGCCATTAATCATTCCATAATCTTGCGCAGTTAACCAGAACTTCAATATTATGTCCACACGAACAATATGATACAATCTGATTATTAGGTGGATATTTAATACATATTTGTTGTTGTCTTAAACTTTTGTTCTTCCTGTTATTCAGGTTGTAATTTTTCGAGATGGAACATACTTGACATTGAAAGAAGTGTTTGAGAGTTTGGATTTGAATGGGTAACTTTTGTTGTTGCTATCATTTTCATATTGTCATATAGAAGGTTGTGATCATATTGATATCTGTGGGAACAGGTATGATCTCAATGTTGACCTTTTAGATGTACATGCGGACAAGAGCACATTTCATCGCTTTGATAAGTTCAACCTGAAGTACAATCCTTGTGGTCAGAGTAGACTTAGAGAGATTTTCCTTAAACAAGACAATCTTATCCAAGGTACATCTTAATTTAA
The DNA here is from genome assembly GCF_005239225.2 of Populus alba. Lineage (NCBI taxonomy): Eukaryota > Viridiplantae > Streptophyta > Magnoliopsida > Malpighiales > Salicaceae > Populus > Populus alba. The sequence goes on along the minus strand of NC_133299.1, from coordinate 13,513,185 downwards.
TCTTATCCAATGTACGTCTTGATTTTTTCTTGAGAGAAAAAAAATCTTTTTTCATCTGTTTTTTTACTTCTTCTGGGTGGGTGGATAGAAGGTTCATCCTTCATACTCTTAAAGCAAACTTATGAAAAAAGAACAGGGGCAATGAGAAAAATGAAATACTTATTGTATAGGAACAACATAGTGGTTAAAAGCTTGGAACTTCTAGCTTAAAGGGCTCAAGTTGCCAATTGTGTGACGAGTAAGTGACATTGTGTTGAAAGGGGAGGATACCTCATTTTGTGTGTTGCTGAAGGCTAGCAGGCCTCACAATGAACTGCAAAGGAAACCTTAAAACTTTGTACTAGAGGGTCACACATTTTAAGACTCAAGTTTCATTTTACATGCTTGCATCTCATAGTGGTTACATGGTTATCATGTTGTGATGTTTTTTTTTTTCTACTAATTTGTAAGCTGCTTTTCTTTCCTGCTAGTTATATGTTCTGCTTTGCCTTATCTATGCTTATTGCTGTGTGTTGATGAGCAGGCCGTTTCCTTGGTGAACTGACAAAACAAGTCTTTTCTGATCTTTCTGCAAGTAAATATCAGGTACATCTTTGTCCTACTTGTAGTTGATCTTTATGCATGGATATAGATTCTGGTTTCCTTAATCTGTTTCACATTTTCCAATGATATTTAAATTTGTAGTACTGTTCATTCGTTGTTAAATATTTAAAATCTGTGCATTAGTGATAATTTGGTAAAATTGTCTATATTTCATGCCTACAACAATTAAGAAATGCCAAAGACACCACATTCATGATTCACGACAATGTTTTGTTGTGTTTCTTCTTTTGTTGATCCTTCTCTCATTCTCTAGACCTGATTAGATCAGCAAGTTATGGGTAGAAGCTGTATTTTAGTATTTTTGTTACGAAATTCTTGAATCTTATAGTCATGATTTTAGAGTGAGCCCATCCTATCTTAGGATTTGAGGTGTAGGAAAATTTTGAAGCTTTTCTGATTATTGGATCCTGATATTTTGCTTTACTAATTCCTATCATGCTTGAGGCTCATGTGCTGACATTAGATGATGGAAAAAACTGATGACATGTTTCTTAAGAAGCATCTACAGTATGCTTCACTTTTGCTTATGCTTGTTTCCCCCTATTTCTACGACCTTTTTATTGCAGATGGCTGAATACAGAATATCAATATACGGTAGAAAACAGAGTGAATGGGACCAATTGGCTAGTTGGATAGTGAATAATGATTTGTACAGTGAAAATGTTGTTTGGTTAATCCAGGTACTGACAGTATCTAAATCCCTCTTACTGAAGTTCAATTTTTTTTTTTTTTGGTTTCTTAAAGGAAAAGTTGGTTAGCTTAGCTGAGAGTGATGGTGGGTTTGATTGTTGCTGAACATTCTGTTTACAATGAGATGCCCCTATCAGTAGAAAAATTCGAGTCAGTATTTAATTTCATGTTTTGTAATATGTTGTGTATTTTCAGCTTCCTCGACTGTACAATATCTACAAGGAAATGGGGATTGTTACATCATTTCAGAATATTCTTGATAATATCTTCATTCCGCTTTTCGAGGTCACAATTGATCCAGATTCGCATCCTCAGTTGCATGTTTTCTTGAAACAGGTTTGCCATTTTCTAAACAGATTGTTATTTTGCAGATAGCATCACAGTGTATAACAGGTTTTATTTTTTTTTAATTGAAAGTAGATATGTGGTGCTTACCACCCTATTTTATCACCAAACCAGCTTTCCAAGGAACTTTTGTTGAGATGGTTGGAGGATCTAGCAGTTATGCATTAAAACAATTAAATTCTTCAACTGACACGAGTATGATTTAAGTATTTGTTGGCAGATTTAGTCAGCTCGGTTAGTTGGTTGTTTTGTTTCCAGATTACACTTGTGTTTTTATTTGTTTTTGTTGTTTATGTGCCCATTGTTTGTGCTTCCCTTCACTACATCACTAAAAGAAAGGGGGGAAACTACAATGGTCCATGCTTCAATGTCTTATTTTCTCATTTAGGTGTTATATTTTGGAAGGCTGTTGAATGGGGGATCAAAAGAGATCCCTGCCAGAAATTTTTACCAATAGGTATAACTGGCAAAATCTGATAGGGTTGTGTATGAAACATGTGACCTAGGACTTGATGGTGGATCAAGTACAAGAGGCAAGTAATACATTTACCTAGGGTGGTTGTGGGATATTAAAATTTCATCATCTTTTGTTTCCTCCTCTGAAATCATAACCTGACTCTCCTATCCTCACAGAGGGCTTTAAGGGTGCTCAACATCCAACTTTATTCCCCCCTCTTATTGAATAATATACAACTTGCCATTTGTTTTATATTTCAGGTTGTTGGGCTGGACCTGGTTGATGATGAAAGCAAACCTGAAAGACGACCCACAAAGCACATGCCTACACCAACTCAATGGACCAATGTGTTCAATCCTGCATTTTCATATTATGTTTATTACTGTTATGCCAACCTCTACACATTAAACAAGGTCTGTGTTATACTTCAGAAGCAATATTTTACTTAATAACTTGTTACATGAAGATGTTTATTATCTTCTTTCTTTTGGAATATTTTTCTTGGATAGGTGTCTTGCATGTTTTGATGACCATTCTGATTCTTGTCATGACATCATTAGTGATAAGAAAAATATTTCCAGGTTTTTACATTCAAATGTCATGATCTAGATGCAACTTCTGCCGCACAAAAAAGAAAAATGCAACCATCAAATGATTTAATGTTTATTGACATAGCTTGATAGCTTTTCTCCCAGCTTGATCTGGCAGTCCGCCCCAATGTTTTACTTGGTGGCTGTTTTCTTCCTCAATTAATCTATATCAACATTGTTTTTCAGCTTCGTGAGTCAAAGGGCATGACAACTATCAAATTCCGTCCCCATTCTGGAGAGGTATTCCTTCCAGCTTTTCCTTCTACTTTGCACAAATGTTCAGATCTTCTGCCACCTCACGTGACAACTATCATTTTCAGGCTGGTGATACTGACCATCTTGCTGCAACATTTCTTACGTCTCATAATATTGCCCACGGGATCAATTTGAGGAAATCTCCAGTACTTCAATATTTGTATTATCTAGCACAAGTATGGAAGCTATATTCTTTTTAGTATCATTACTGCTATTTAAAATGGATCTCCTGTACTTCTATTTTTTGTGACATTAATCAGAAATGGTGGCATTTTTGCTATACAGATTGGCTTAGCTATGTCTCCACTGAGCAACAATTCCTTATTTTTAGACTACCATAGGAATCCTTTTCCAATGTTTTTCCAAAGGGGTCTCAATGTTTCCCTTTCTACCGATGATCCGCTCCAAATTCACTTAACAAAAGAGCCCTTGGTGGAAGAATATAGCATTGCTGCTTCTGTAAGTGCTCCTTTTCTCACCTGAAGTGATTTTTTTTTTCTTGAGGTGAAATTAATTATTGCAAGCTTTCCTGACAGGTGTGGAAGTTGAGTTCATGTGATCTGTGTGAGATTGCTCGAAATTCAGTCTACCAATCAGGTTTCTCACATGCTTTAAAGGTACATTCGTTTCTATTAGCATGGATTTAAGATTCTGAAATTTATAAAAGAAAGGATCTGGTGCAACAAGTTTAGTTAAGAAAATAAAATAAAAACAAAAAAAAATCAAGACAACATGTTCTTGAGACAGAGAAATGTAAAATCTTTGATTTTTTCTATTTATATAGTCACTAATTTCCTTTGCTTCCTTCATCATAATCACTGATTAGCTTGATTGGTTACTCCTTTTTATTTCATTGACTGACTTTGTACCACGAGTATGTTTTCTCATCATTCTTAATCTTAACAAGTTAAAGAAAACTGAAGATGGGGGTTAGAATATTTGAACTGGTCATGAAAGGATCATTCCTTTCAGGTGTTGCTTTTGAGATATCATTTGTTGCCCGTGCCTATGAAGAACAATGTAGATGTGTTTGCCATGTTGTGTGTTGCCTAATAAATATCTTTCCATGGGGAACCTAGTCTGACTTGGGTTGTCTTCAAAGCGAAGTGATTTGTCTGCATGGCATTGTGACATCGATCACAAATGGACTGAATGTATTGAAATGGGTACATCTTACGACCAGTATGGTTTATTATTGACTCCCTAATACGATGGACATTGGGGGTTTAAAATGGCCAGCGTAGAAGATTGTTTATGCCCAACTCTTTGAATTATATGCTATACTGTGTGCTTTTTCGCTTTCTTTTTGATGGGGAATGCGTGTTTGTTGCTTTCCTGATCAAACTAATGTGATTCTTCTTAGCTGTTGTATATCTTCTATTAGGATTTTATTGATTCAGTGGGCAGCCTCTTTATTGTTGTTCTTGATTTTGAATTAATCCAAGTACCAGATAATTGGCACAGAATTAACGTGTTCCAACTTTACTCTGCTGTGCTACTTTTGATTCTATTGAAAAAATATTTGAGTACTTATATAAATGCTTTTAAATCTAATTTCTGGACATTTGCCCTTGAAATTGCAGTCACACTGGATTGGTAAAGAGTACTACAAGAGAGGACCAGCCGGAAATGATATTCACAGGACAAATGTGCCTCATATCCGGGTGGAATTTCGAGATGCGGTACGGACCTGATTCAGAACTTTTTAATACTGACTTATTCAAACAAGAAGCCATGACCTCTTTTGAATTGTTTAAAGGTTTTCTTTTTCACTGCAAGTAATGAGGATGAATACCCTTTTGGAGCACAAGGATCTCAAATAAGTAGTTCGTAGTAGTCCCTTATTCCTCCAACCCCCCTCCCCACAACTAATCCCTCCTCTCTTCCTTTGTGCCATGCTTTTGGCGTCAATTAATACTGATCTGAATGAGAGCCAAATAGTTAAATGGACAGTAGAGCATTGTGTAATCAGAGTGACACTTGCAGAAGCTCTCGTAGCAAGTAGCATTTATATTCATACAACTCCAACTCCTTATTTTTATTTTCCCTGCCGAAACATTTTGGCTGGACTAGTCAGATTTAATCCATGTGATAATTTTCTTGCAGATATGGAGAGATGAGATGCAACAAGTTTATCTTGGCAAGGCTGTTATCCCTAAAGAAGTGGACAAGTAAATAGCGGGAGTTTCCGCAGCCCATCCTTGCGCGTTTACTTCAATTATAAAGGTGCTATCAGATCCCATACCTTTCTACATTACTATCTTTTTCGGTTGAACTGAGTTTTGATAAACCTGGCTCCAATTGTTGTCGCTGTAGGTCAACAGAATTCAACTTTCTCATCAAACATGAGATGGCTGTACACTTCTGATCATGCACCTGATAATGGCAAGAAAAAATAAAAATTGGGGAATGGCTTCATGCATAGCAACAGCAAAGCTGATAGAAGCTTATGAGTTTTGAGAACGAAGGCCATGCATAAGACGCAATTGTTGACATGGTGATCTGCAGTGTCTTGGGAAAAAAAAAAAGAACAAGAAATGCCGATCTCGTGACAGAACAAATAACTAGAATTAAGTATATTAGGTCGATATTAAGAGTAGCATTACGGGGTATAGTATGAGGTATGCATGGTTCACTCATTGCAATGTCAGATGTTAGTGTGACCAATAATAGCAAGGACAGGACAGGACAATCTCGTACTTTAATTTTGTTTCCAGATGAACATGCCTCATCAAATTTTGGTTCGGTTTTATACTATGCAGATGCATGTAACCAAACCATTTCCCTGGAGTAAATTCCTCTGTTGCTCCCGGTTGATTTTTTTCTAACTCGACATTTTCTAATTTCTCGTGTTTTGTTGAGGGAGCTCACTCACAACCCCGAGTAACTAACCACTCTTGCTATGCAACTAGTGTGCGAGGGTTTGAACTTTGAACATGTTAGACTCATATATATGGCCTGGCCCGTCGGAAGTTTTTGGCAAGGAATTGGTTTAAATTTATGATTCCTAAAGAAATGAATTCATGCCATCGTGCTCGAATTCTGAATGCCTGGTCCTGTCTAAAATGATGAAGTTTCTTTCAATTTTCGAAGGGCTGCACTATATTTCCTATGCCAATCTTCTTATTTTGTTGCGTGTACTTGTAATTATATTCAGAAGAAGAAACAACATGGCTTCCTCTCCTTTACTTCTAGTTCAGAGACTGAACTTCAAAAACAAAAGGTAAAAGGAGCTGCAAAAAACGAAAAGGTGCATGCTGATGGGATGGGTTAGGTTAGGTCTCATCTCTCTACTGCTGTTACAACACCTGCACACTGAACTCTCTTAATTATGTTAGTGGAACTCTATCGCTTTATCACCTTTATGTGTGGGGCGACCCCGATATGTCTACAAATAGTTTATTCAGATGTCATGATTCGAATTTTATTTTTTTAACACCTGAACTTTTTCAAACACAAGTTAAAAAATATTTAAAAGATACTATATTTTCAATTAAAACATAATTTTTAATTTTTAATAATGCCAAAAACGTATTTGAAAACATGATTTTGAGCCTATTATTGATTATTTTTTAAAATATTTTTTTTTTTTTGGAAACAATATTTTTTCATAATATAAATATCTCTAATTTCTTGTCTATGATATTGGCTTTTATCGGGTAAAATAAACAACCCAGACCATAACCAGGTTGCAAGTGAATTGCAAACCGAGCAGAATCCAATAGACACCATAAAACTCCAAAATAAAAGCTAATTTATCTGAATAACAGGACATTTTTATGGTATTTCTTTGGTGGCTTCTTGATTAGTTTCTTTCTTTTCCATCTTCTGTCCATTTTTCAACAGTGTTGATTCCTTCTTCCAGCTGTTCTTTTTTTAAAAAAAAGAAAAAAAAAACCACGCCAACAATTTTACCCACCAAAACAAAGTAGGCGTTACTGTAAGGTTGAGAATTGCAAATAAAAACATATGAACCAATTGATAGCAGTTGCAAGCACCAACGCAACAATCAAGTAAAAACATATTTATACATGTCCCAACTCCCAATTCCACGCAGTCTCCCTCTGTGTGTGTGTGTGTGTCTGTGAGTTTCCGAGACGACGAAATCAATTACATGAAACCATTTCCCCCTTTGTTTATGACTTGGATAATGAAAGCTTAGAAGTTGCATGCCTAAGATCTACAGCAAGATAACAAACATACAACAAAACTCCACATCTTGGTATTCTAATATTATTATTCTGTGTTACAACATTCTCCATAAGAGGGTGATTTCGAGAGCTCAATAATCTATTTTTTGAATTGACCGGCGAGCTCACCTTTCTCATGCATGGAGGTCAAGATATCACACCCTCCTACCAGCTCACCATTCATGAATATTTGTGGGAATGTGGGCCAATTACTATACTTCTTCAGTGTTTCCCTCAATCCGTAATTGTATTCTTCATCAAGCACGTCAACACTCTCATAATCCACACCTTCAGATTCAAGAATGCCAACTACTCTCTGAGAGAATCCACACATTGGAGCACTTCGAGATCCCTTGATGAAAGCCACCACTTTGTTCTCCTTCACCAACCGGTCAATGAGTTCTTCTAGTGGAACTGTTAGCTGGACATGTCGACCAGGTGTAAGCCGGAGATCAGCCTTCTTCTTTGGTGGTTGTCGAATCCAAGTAGCATTCCCCGTTTCATTGCCTGGTGGAACCTTTCCTGTGGTTTTTACATATTCTTCCATCCAGGATTTCCAAGCTTCGGTCAGAGACGCTTTATCAGGCTCGACTACTACTCCAACCTACATAACAGTTTTCATGGCAAAAATCAGTGGTCTGCATAAAAACATTTATCACACTGATTTAATTGAAAAGAAGTTAGAAGATGCAGATAAGCCAATTGTGCACCTTCAATCTGTTTTCAACAATTAAATCTCCCAACATAAGATCACACAGCATGCTGCCATATTGCTTATCAACTGATAGCATTTCTTATGGTATTTATAGTGAAATCTAACATACTCCCATGATGTCAGTTTCTCTCGAGGCATTGTTACTTCCTTCTTCTATTTTTGAGGAAACGAAAATTTTGTCCCATAAACACTGTTTTGAAAGATAATGACTTCCAAAGATTCTAGCATTTGTTCCACCCGCAACACTAAATAATAGCGAAATTGCAAAATTCAAAAACAGCTTGTTTCTTTCTTTCTCCCAAAAACCATTGAAATTAGATCCTCCACCATGTTAAGACAGACCCCAACTTCACCATTAATGATAAAAATGAAAAAAAAAAAAAAAAAAAAAAAAACTTGCTCTATATCTCCCATCCCATGGGGCAACACATTTGCATAGCACATGACACATTAAGAGACAAAGCTTAGAAAGGTCTTCTAATTTTGAAGAAATCACTAATGCTATCCTCCTAAGCACCACTCTCCAACTAGATGCCTTAATTTTGCAAGGCCTTGGTCTTCTAAACGAAGTTGGTTGAGGGGAACAACAACAACAATAAAGGGGAAGCGGAACAACAAGACTTTTTTTACAATGTGAGTGCAGTCGCGGTATCTTTCAATGCAAATGGTAAAAATCAAACAATGAAATACTGAAGTTAGATTTAGAAGACCAAATCCCAAGTTCAGATTTTCAATGGCTGCTCAATCACACTAGCATCAATAACACATTTCCCAAGTTCAGATTCCGCTTGATAACTCAAGCTCCGCACTCAAAGTTCAACCAAATCCCATCTTTTTTAAACTGGTCCGTATAGGATTTCCGTTACAAACCATCAAATCTTTTCCTTTTCGGATTGCTCTTGAATTCAACATCCACTCATTAGAACTCTAAATTAATCAAGTGTCACAACATCTAGCCAACCAAGATTTTGACTCAAGAACAACTTTCAAGACAATATTTATATAATTTTTCAAGATGTAACAAAAATTCAAAAAATTATAAATTCAATCATCCATTATATAATATAATAGTAATTAAACATCCAAGATTAACAGAGTGTCAGTTGTAATTATCACAAAAAGGTCAGGCAATTAAGGGAAAAAACAGAAGAAAGGAAAAGAAATTACCTTAACGGAGTGACATAGCTCCGGCACGGATTTCAGGTGAGAGAAAACGCTGGCCCCAATATTCCGAGTGACACCAATAAATTGAAGGTCATTACTTTTATCATAAACAGCGTAAACGCCACAATCTGACGGCATCTTTGAGTTAAACTCATCTGCCGTTAATGGGACAGTAATTAACTCCGTCTCTGAGAGGGTTTTGAAAGCTGCAGTGATAATTAAAGAGCGAGGTTTAAATTTAAGTGTTGTATTGAAGGGTTTTAAGGAGATGGAAGGGAAGGGTTTTGACTGTGAATAGAATGAGAGAGTGGGGGTATTTTGGGGAGAATTCAAAGAAATAGAGTGGAGAGAAGGAAAGGTTTGTAGTGAAGAGATGGTGATGGTAGCCATTGGAAAGCAAAATGAGAAGCTGCGAATCAGAGAGCAGAGGAGCAACCTTCAGGTTATCAGAAAATGGCTTGTAAGAGGACGTTGGGCTTTTGTTTCCATAAATGGGCATTTTTTCTTTGAGAGCTCAACCCATATTTCCAAAAAAATAATGGGCTAGAATGATTGTTTGAGGCCCATCGTCTCTGGTAGACATTAAATTTTGAATGAAGAGTTTAAATGTTTTTTCGAGTATTTTTTATTTATAAATATATTAAAATGATATTTTTAATATTAATATAAAAAATATAAAAAAATTTATTAAAAAAAACATATTTATTATTTAGAAAATATAATTTCAATCGTATTCTCAAAAGAGACATAAATATCTTTATCAAACCAAACCTTAATTTTTTTTTTTTCTTTTTAGCTTTTGACTCAAAGAAAAGTAAATATATATTTAATTTAAAAAAATAAATTTTACTTTATTAATTTATAAAATTAAGTTAAAATTTTGATTTCAATTAGAAATAGAAGAAGGAAAGATTTTCATTTCCCATTTTCATTACTATTTTCAATTATAAATTTTATGTAATTAAGGTGAATCTATAGAACTTTGCATATTTATAAATTATAATACTACTTGAAAATTTTTTATACTAAGAGCTTGTTTAATATTTTGGTAAAAATTATTTTTTAAATTATTTTTCACTTGAAAATATATCTAAATAATATTTTTTTAAAAAAATTATTTTAACATCAATATATTAAAATAACTAAAAAAATAAAAAAAAACATTTGAAACAAAGAAAAAAAAATAAAACACAAAAAATAAATTGATTCTAAAAAAAAAATATTTTCTGAATACTTAGTTTAAGAAAGAAGATCTATTTAAGGGAAAAAAAAACCCGCATAGTATAAATCTATGATAGAAAATTGAGTAAGGATATATTTATTGAAGTAATAATACTGGGGATATAATTAATAGTGGTGTTACATCAGCATTGGATCTCAATCATGAGTTTCTATTTTGTTAATTTTCTTTTTTTGGACAGGGAATGTCAGACGCAAAATTCTATGTTTAAAGTTTTAACTTTTTCTTGAGCATGAGTCAATGGCCTTTTGGTTCATTTTGCTTTGAAAGGAGAGAAATTTGCTTCATTGTGGCTAGAAGCAGTCAATGCAATCCCTAGAAAAAAAGAGAATTAAAAAAAAAACAATTAGAATAGTTAATGAAAACTATTAGTGAAATAACACATTTGAATTTATTTTTTTTGATAAAATAGCATAATTTCTACATAATTTTGATAGCTTATTGTTATTCAGAATAGTGATATCTTTTAAAAAAAATATTAATTGATCAAAAAACAAAGAGAAAAGAAAAGAAATTAATCTTAGAGACACACTGAAGTTCTAATTATAACATTACTGGTATAAAAAAAAATCTTGATGAGACGAATTCAACAATATTAAAAAAAATTACCAACGATGGCCCGAGTGAACCACATTTAACACTAAAAAATGGATCATATTATATGATATGATAGTGAATGATCTTATCAGTACACAAACGTATGACTCCATATGAATTTCAATTGCGCTTATATTTATCACTGTAGGAATTGGGTTCAAGCTTTTTCCAGCCCTTTCTCATCAATGGACTCCTGACATATACGAAGGAGTGCGGTTTGTTTCGAAAAATTCCTACCTCTCTACCTATCTCTGAGATGCTTTTGATTTTTTTAAAACTCCATGGACATGCAGAAGAGAAATGATATCCTACTCAGATCAAGACATAACTTTTACTTTTTCAAATAACAATTAAGGTAGAACTTTATATTAGAATAGAAGTATAATCTTTCTATTTTATTTCAACTTCTTGAATGATACTGTTGCGCTAACCGTATTTCCACTTCTGTTCTGTTAATTTAATTAAAGATTTCATTAAAGTAAATTTACTTGAAATTTTAACCCAATTTCATGTTTGGCTGAGGTTAAATCCACTTTTATTCTTTGTTTTTTGTAACTTATTCGAATTAGAAAAAAAGAGGTGGTAGTCAAAGATATTTAATTGTGTTTCTAAGTTTCTTCGCCCCCATCTTAATAACTAGAATGAAAAAAAAAAAAAAAAGAATGTCAAGCATCCAGGAAAAATGATTTATCTTTTATGATAGTTAATTCTTATAATGATATAAAATAAAAAAAAATGAAGGACAATATTTTAAGAGGGGTTGGTTTCAATCAAATAGTATTCCTATGTAATGCAATTTGTTAGAAGAATTTAATAGCAATTATTTTTAAAAAAATATATAATTAATATGAAAGGATAACATTCTTCAAATTTGTAAATTATTTATGTATTGAAATTTAAAAGAAAGTCAACGAGTTCTAGATTGAAACGGATAATAAATGAAATATTAAACTGTAATAAATGCATATATAAAAGTAGTAAATACTATAATAGTTAAAAAAACAAAAGAAAAGGCATTATGTAGCTAATATTAACAAAACATAATTCTTCTTGAAAACGTATTTTAGCTCTAGATTTATTGGTATGGTTCATTGGAATAATATGATGGTAACAACCCCCCCCCCCAAACTAAACCTTTGCTCACTTCTAAAGATATTAAAAGTCTTTTTAACATTATTTATTTATCATTTTTAAATTAACCAGGATAATGTTTTTTTTGTCTTGATTGATAGTGAGAAAACTAAAATACCTTTTAAAGCAAACAATTTAAACCTAGCATCAAGGGGTATTTTGTATTTTCAATTTTTTTTATTATTACAATTTAAGCTGAAAAACAATTTGATATTTGACTAAATATAATAAATAATAAATAATTAAAATGCATAATAAAATGATGGAAATACCCTTAAAATAAAAATTTTAAGCCTAGAGTTTTTACAATTTTTTTTTTTAATTAGAAAGTTAGCTTAGGAAACTTTTGTATTTAGCCAAGTAAAAAAAAAAAAAAGAAGCATGCATGTGTAGCTTTTTGAGCCTCATTCTTTCTAACTTTTTCTAGGATCTTTTGTAAGAAATTATTATTCTTTTTAATTTCATCTTTAAGTTACAATTTTATTTTTATTTTTTATATCAATTTTGAGCCTAATTCTTTTTAATTTTTTGTCCTTTTACTAAATCATTTTTTTTTGTTTCATCATTTAATTAAATATAAAATTTATTTTGTATCTTAATTTTGTTCCTTATTTTTTTTTAAAAAAAATTTGTATAATTGATTTTTTTTTAATTTTATCTTTTTATGATTAATTGAAAATTAAACTACATGATTTTTTCGGGTTTAAAAAATTAAAACTAAGGGCTTTATAATTCTTTATTTTTTTTATCATATTACTCTAATCACATGACCAGTGAAAACAAGTTTGGCAAGATATTCTAGATTGGCTCAATCCTAATTAGAATGGATATAGATTGTTATGACCGGTTTTTCATATATTTTTTTTTTATCTCATTTTAAAGTCAAACATTACTTTTTACACATAAAAGTAATTCGGCTTTACAGTGAAGCAGAACACCAAAGCTAGTAATAAAGGAAACCTATAAGAACATAAAAGTTTGGATAATAAGATAATATGACCAAAAAAAAGCGCCGTGGTGCAGGTCCTTCAGCTAGTTACCAATGATAATGATATCTTATTTTATTAAATAACAAAAGCCAGCTCTAGGGCAATTAACATTTATTTTTTAAGACCATGTAATTTTTTTAATATAGCTCAAATTTAAGATTTATTATACTTAATGACACATACATTTATTTCAAAGTAGTAGATTTTTTTCTTTTTGGTCCAACTTTATCGATATGATTTCAAAGCATCCCAAATCAATAAAATGTCGTTTATTCCTTTGTTGTTTTTGAAAATTCAAGTTTCATGCACATCACTTGAAGTATTCACTAAAATTAAAATTGTTCAAAAATAGAATTTAATATCTATTAATAAAAAAAAGTAAGTCCAGAATATCTTCAACTTAAATACTTGACAATGAGGGAGAACTACTAGGGATGAGTAAAAAAACTGAAAAATTGATTAAATTGAAGGAAACTGAAAAAAATTATTTAAAAAACAGAACCATGAAAAAAAACCGATTAAAATTTTGAAATAACCGACTGGTTCGGTTTGGTTTTATAAACTGGAAATCAAAAAAACCGAACCAAACCGGAAAAACCAGAAAAAACCGAGTCAAACTGGTTTGAATTGATTTTTGTCCAAACAAAACTGAATCGAACAGAAATCAGTCGGTTTAAACTGATTTTAATATATATTTTTTTTAAATTTAGTTTAAACTATTTCTTTTTTAATAAAAACTAAATCAAATAAAAAATCATCACCTATAAAAATTATAGGGTCAATGTGGGGTTTGTTAGGCACCAACAGATATTACATTTTCTGAATGATAGGGATTGGCAAAGGTACGAAATAGGAAAGGTGGGCGCATTAAATTCTTTTCCAAAAAAAAAAAAAAAAAAAGAATGATGAGATTTACCATGATAAAGCGTCTCAATGGAATGTTTTGTTTTGTATTTTAGCGGGATGGGATTGAAAACTATATTTTATCTTAATGTTGTAATATTAAAAATAATTTAAAAAAATAAAAAAATTATTTTAATATATTAAAAATATATTTTAATAAGATAAGAAACTCGAAGTGATTTTTTTTAATCTATGAAAGCAACTTCATACTTTTTGTCATAAAATGGTGAAATGTTATTAGGCTAAATCCACTTTTCAAGCCATCGACACCATTCTCACCTACATATTACTCAATCCAGGAAGATGATGTTGACCTAAGATTACAATTCTCACCACTTCATCACACTGATGTGATATCCCTCCTATTAAATCCATCTAATTGTATGGAAAGGATGGATTTATAAAATTACATAGGTTTACATTGATAATATTTCCAATATTTAAAATTAAATGGTCATCATCATTCGATTAATTCACAATATTTAGTCCTGTCTAATCATAGAAATCTTGTCTCCATACATGAAATGAAAGTTGATTAAAAATAAATAAGTTATTAATCTTATTAGCTAATTTGATGTATTGATTCATGAGTTTAGTAGATTTAACCATCAAATCTAATATGTATTTTTTTAGTTTTTGGTCCATTGATTTTTCTTATTGTTTTTTTTTTATTTTACTCTTTTTCAGTATTGAATTGTTTAGAAAATAAAATTTATAGTTTAGTTTCTTCTTCTTTCTATAGAGCTATCACTATCTCAATAAATGTTTTTTTAGAGTTGGTGTTTGATTTTGTAAACATCTAATTTTATCATAAAATTAAATAAAAATAATTTATAAAAACAACAAAGTGTAAACTCATTAAAATCTATAACCCAAGTCACAAAGTTACCGAAACTTATTCAATTTGGTATCATCTCAATAATAATAAAATTATAGTTTTAATTTTTTTTTAAAATTATCATATTTTCACTTAGTCATTCAAATTATCTTTGAACTCATTAAATTAAATTATTCATGCTTGTTAGAGAAAATATTCTACGAATAAATAACTTTTGTCATACAAGTCATGAAAAATGTGATCTTTAATGATACAAGAACAGAAGTCCAAAAGCAGGGGGGGGTAAAGAAAGGGAGAGGTTGCCTATATATTTGCCTTACACTTACTCTACAAGGAACCTTTTGCACCTAATGAGCGTAATAAATAGTATGGCATGATAGCAATAGCACAATAGCTCAGAAATGATATAGCTTCTAACTAATAGAGAAGACAACACGAGCCCAAGATGTTAGCCCTCCAACTTATGCCACCCTAACCTGCGTTTATACTCTAAAAAGATAAATGTAGAAAAAAAGTGAAAACCTAACTGTACATGGCTTTAGCTTTACTCCTACTCAAACTGCCATAAAAATCCCAAAACGAGGCCTCTAAAAGTGTCCTCATCATTCTGTTGCTTCAGTTAAGCTTCTGTCCTCTGCCTCCAACAATGAGCTTAGCGCCCTCTCAGTCCGCTGCAATGAAACCTTCGAAAGGGAAACTGCCCATCTCCGTTGTCACTGTTATAGTTTGCAGCTTTGCATTCATCGCTCTCCTGTATACGGACACTTCCAGGTCTCTTTTCAAGCTCAAATCCTGTCCTAGGAGAAGTCCAGTTGAAAAATCTAGTAAGTATGAGATGGCTTGTCTTACTCATGAACATGTCCTGCTTAAGGTTTTATAAGAAACACCGTTATGATCTTACGTTGTAAATGTCATTTCCAACAGAGGATAGAGCTGCAGAGGATAACCTTAAAAACTTCCAAATGGATGATAGATTCGAGTTCGATCCGGAAGAGTGCACTGTCAATACAGGCAAGTGGATGTTTAACAAGACTTTCAAGCCTCTGTACACGGACAGGAGCTGCCCATATCTAGATAAACAGGTTTCTTGTGTCAAAAATGGACGAAGGGATACTGATTACCGTCGGTGGGAATGGCAGCCGGATGACTGTACCTTGCCAAGGTAAACAAGTTATCTATTTTGCAAGAATTTCTGATGCTGTAAACATATTGAAAGATGATATACAGTTTAGTTATCTAACATGTTATATGTGATGATTGCATTTGCAGATTTAATCCAGAGCTTGCTCTTAAGAAACTTAGAGGGAAGAGGTTGCTGTTTGTAGGTGATTCGCTTCAAAGGGGTCAGTGGCAATCATTTGTTTGTCTGGTGGAATGGATCATACCTGAAGACAAGAAATCCATGAAACAGGGCCACTCTCACTCAGTCTTCAGAGCCAAGGTACTAGAAATTAGCAGGACATTTTTAGATTTCTTTGCAAGAACAACTGAATTCAAGCACCGTGTTAGTTCTTCAAATTCAGCTAATGATTCTAATCAATGCTTCAGGAATATGATGCTACCATTGAATTCTACTGGGCTCCATTTCTCATCGAATCCAATACCGATGACCATATCATAGTAGATACAAAGAAGAGGATACTGAAAGTGGATTCAATTGACAAGCACGCCAAACACTGGGGAGGTGTGGACTTTCTTGTGTTCAACACCTATGTATGGTGGATGAGTGGTCTTAGGCTCAAAACATTGTAAGCTCCTGCAATAAATTTCTATCAAAACATTATGCAAGTTCCAGAATCATGTTCTGACAAGTAAGCATTGCCACTGTTGAACTAACAATGTCTAAATGAATATTGCAGATGGGGTTCATTTGCAAACGGGGAAGAAGGGTATGAAGAGCTGGACACACCAGTTGCTTACAAGATAGGTTTGAAGACATGGGCTAACTGGATTGACTCAAATATTAACCCCAATAAGACTCGTGTCTTCTTTACTACTATGTCCCCTACACACACGAGGTCTCTCTAACAGGATTTTCTTAAATTCAATCCATTTTTATACCTTTTCTTGGTCTTTGTTCATTTTTTAAACTGCACATTTTTATACTATTTTGAAAATCATATTGTTTTCTTTTTTCAACAGAAGTGAAGACTGGAACAACACAGAAGGGCTCAAGTGCTTCAATGAAACGAAACCGGTATTGAAGAAGAAATATTGGGGAAGTGGTTCTGACAAAAGAATGATGAGTGTGGTGGCCAGCATAGGAAAGAAAATGAAAGTTCCTGTTACTTTCATCAACATAACACAGCTATCAGAGTACCGAATCGATGCTCACGCATCGGTCTACACCGAGACCGGAGGCAAATTGCTGACAGAAGAACAGAGGGCAGACCCACTACACCACGCGGATTGCATACACTGGTGTTTACCAGGAGTTCCTGATACATGGAATCGGATATTCCTTGCTTATTTGTAGCTGAAAACAGAGTGAAATCTCGAAGAAATTCTTGTGTTTCTGTGATCAATTGTACACTTAGACTTTTTTTGTTTTTCACTGTCAAAAAGCTCTTTCAATTTTAATTGACAATGTATCTTTCAGGCAGATTACAGGCCAAATATTCATCTTATCCTTGGATTTTCTCTTGCAATCAGTAGCTTGGGAATTAAGAGTATGTTTGGTATTGCGGTAGCTGTTGTGGTTGTGGTTTGAAAAAAGTTGTTTTTATAAAAAGTATTTTTAGTTGAGGTTTATTTGAAAAAATGAATGTTTGGTTAAAATTGTGGTTGAAATTAAGGTTGAAGAAAAAGTAGTTTAATGTGTTTGGTTTAAAAAATGCTTTTTAAATTGAGGTTATAAAATAATTTTAAAAATATATATTAATATTGATGATTTTAAATTTAAATATTGTAAAATTAATTACTCCTATTACATCATGAAAAAAATAATACTTTATATAAAATATTTTTTATTAGCCGCAGAGAACAAAAAGCATGTTTTCGTTGCTTTTCTGTTTCAGCGTTTTAAACGCAAAATTCATGTGGGTTCCATGCATAATAAATCACTTTTTTTTATTACCAAACGGTTGTAGACTGCATTTTAAATAAAACGCAGCCGCAACCGCGTAGATAAACGGACTCTAAGAAAGAAAAATAGTGCCCATCAGCTCTAGATCTTCATCTAATATAATTATATGAAAAACATAAATCTGTTAGAAAATAACCACCTAAATGACAAAAATCTCAGCATCACTAGTATATCATGCAGGTCACAAGTTGAGAAGTAGCAGGTCATTGTAGCAGAGAACATTATCAACAGCAGTACCAAGCAAGTCAGGAACTCCAATAATTGCAAACATCTGACGATCAGAAATAACTTCAATCACAGAGAGCAGAGGAAGTCCATTACAAAAAAAAAAAAAACTAAAAGGGTTGAGCTTTTTCCTTGTAACGTGAGGAGAAACACTGTATTAACTTTATTGTCTTTCAATGCATTTAATAATTGTCTAAAATTATCTTTTTCAGTGGGTCAAAATATTTATCTTGATTTTATTTTTAAAGTCAAATTATTATTTTTTACCGATCATCTAATTTTATTTAGATTCATCAAGTTATATAAATTATGTCAAAACAATCATCGCACATTTTAATTTTTCAAAGTTAAAACCTAAACATATCTTGGATTCAATTTGTTTTTTTAATTCAAGCGGCAATTAAGCGCGGCCATGTAAACCAGTGAACTCTATAAACACCATGCACCAGACCACTGACCAAGATAGATTACAAGGGCAAATTTAAAATTGACCCCCAAAGTGTAATTCAAATCTCAATTGAGTCCTCATAAGGATTTTGTCTCCACAGGATTTCCAATGTAACGGGGCATATATTAAAGAATTCCCAATGGAGTTTACGTTAAAACTCTCAAGAAATTTTTAACAGAAACATCAAACTCTTACGATATAATATTGTTAAAAAATAATATAAATCATATCCTGTAACCTCTTATAACAGTTTAAGCTATTGAGTTGAGATGGTTCCTTGACATAGTATCAGAGTTTTAATGACTAAGCAATTACGAGTTCGAATCTCAACATTCATATTTATTTAATAAAAATTAAATACAAAGTAATGTGAATCTATACAAGTTTCAAGATTAAAAAATTTTTATTTAAGAAGGTTTGTTAGAGAATAATATAAATCAAACATCTAAAATCTTAATGGCATGTATAGCGAGAACAAGTGTTAGTGAGAATAAACTCTCAAGTCTCTTGTACTAATTCAAAGATAATTAAGGTTGGGTTAAGAATGGTATGCGTGCATAACGGGAAGGGACGAGACAATAGAAAAAAGAATATATTAAGAAAATAATTCCTAAACATGCAAGAAAGAGATTCTCTTTCCTTTCCTTTCAATTTTTAACAAACGGTGCAATTTCCTATTCAAGGGGTTAAACACTTTCCAAAATAAGAGTGGAAAGATCTCTTAAATCTATAAATATATATACCACCCAAAATCTCAAAACCCTAAACCCTACTCTCCCTTTCAAGCTTCTTAATCTTCATATACCCACCATGGATGCAACGGATTCGAACCGCCAGCGGCACCAGCAGGAGACACGCAGGACCAGCAAAGGTCGTCAGAAGATTGAGATAAAGAAAGTAGAGAAAGAAAGCAATCGTTATGTCACGTTTTCAAAACGTAAAAACGGGCTGTTCAAGAAAGCCACAGAACTTTCTACCCTGTGCGGGGCTGAAACAGCAGTCATTGTCTTCTCTGAACATCAAAAGCTATTCTCCTGTGGCCAGCCAGACGTTGATAAGGTTCTTGATCGCTATCTTGCTGAAACAGAAAGGGTCATCCCTGACAACTTCCCGCCGGTCACCAGTAAAAATATAGAGAGCCAGTTAGCTAATAAACAAGAATATGCAAGATCTCTGAAGCGATTGGAAGAGGAGCAAACGGTGGCAAAGATGATTGGGAACATGAACGACATGAATGAGGGTGGCTTTTGGTGGGATCTACCCATTGATAGCATGGAGCAGGATGAGCTTGAAGCATACAAAGAATCAATGGAACAATTGAAGAAGAATGTGATAACTCGACTTGGCTTGATTGAAGCTGATAATGCTCCTAGTGAGTCAAGGATTGTCAATCCCTTCATTAATCTGAAGGAAATACCTTCTCTTAGCTTTAATAGTCATCAATTTCAATGATGTCTTTTTTATTTACTTTTGCTTTTAATTTATTGATCTTTTGATTCCTGGCACAACTTTTTTTTTTGTTGCCTGTATTTTGAGGTGATGTATGTGATTTGACAATGGGTTCCCA